>NW_027122641.1:0-268498 GCF_030686945.1 Centruroides vittatus
AGAATACATTATCTGAAATTATTCTTTCAGTATGTAATGAATATTTTTATATAATAAAATTAAATTTTCTAGTGTTTGATTTTATATATTAATAGATAACTTTGCATAGAATGCTGACTTTGCATTTTATCCAAATTTTACATAATAACATTTATCCATACTTTGAGAAAAGCTTATTTTTCATATTAGGAAAAGAGACTAAATAAAGGAGAAATTTTTCAGAATAATTTTATTTCTCAATATTATACAAAAGATTGCATTACTTAACTCATTATGTTAATAATTTCAAGATAATATTTTATGGAATGGAAAATATAATTAAAACTCTAGAATAAACACTGCACATAGAACACTGTTAAATGTTTTATATTTTCATTAGAAAATAGTAGCTAAATTAAGAAAATTTCTGTATACTTCAAGTTTTCAAACTATCAAAAATTTGAAAACTTGAAATCTAGATCGGACTAGAGCCCTCTATAGGGCTCTAGGTAGGACGGAGTCGTACCTCCTTTTTCTCGGCGAACAGGTCGGTAAGACCCACCCCACTGTCAAGAATGGCTAAATTTTTATGATATCCCGACTCGTCGGGATTGGGTAATTAATTGTCAGGTCGAGTGGAGAAAGTGTGTGGGTTCGTCGATAAGTTTAAGGCGATATTCGAAATAACGGAACCATGATGAAAACAAACAACGGTTTATTCAGACGGATAAACAAATACAGAAAATCTAACGCGTCCAGTTCCTAACCGCGGGAGAGAGAGTTTACAAATTTAGGGGTCATACCTCTTCCTAGGGTATATCGGTTGTAATCGAAGTACTAATCGTCTCGGTTCTCCAGTCGTGGAGGTAAGCAGGAGGATCGGTCGGGGCGGCTCGTCGTCGGCGGGCTTCGGTGACTTAGGGTTTCGGCCCTCGATTCTCGGGACGGATCCTACGGGTCGGGCGCCTTATGCGGACCTTCAGCGACCCCGTTATCAGCCTTTTCCCCCCTTATATAGGCCTACTACAGGTCACGTTATCTTCGATCACCAATCGCGATAGTGGGTGAATCACCCACTATCGCGATTGGTGATCGAATCATCAGCGAATCGCTGATGATTCGATCTCCGTGACTCAGTTTGGATCCGGAGGGAAAGGAAGTGCGTTTCGACGGCGGAAGGCTGCACATCCTTAGAATTTCGACCGTTTCTCCAATTTCTCACGAGGGGATTTGAACAATAAAAAAAAAAAAAAAAAAATTTTGGGCCGGGTTAAACCCGGTCCTTACATTATGCTCATAATCTTTATTTGTAGTTTTACTTATTTTAAGCGGGTAAGCAGAATATTTTATGCATATGTTTACAGCCTTGCATTATTGCAAACTATTCTCAAGATGACTCTTTGTTTTGCATTGTTGTTTGCTTGCTTAACGCCAGAAAAATTTACTTTTGTTCATTTTTGACGTATAATCAAAGACTAGTGGATCCTATCAAACGCCTACTTCGGGTCTGCTCGCGACCTACTTCCTCTAGTCCAAGAATCTGTCACCAGATGCCACTTAGAGATCGCGAATAAGTTAAATCAATTATTATTAAAGTAAATTACTTTTAGAAACGAAATAATATTGTATTAATTTTTGAATAATTAAAGTATGATTGAACATGGTATTGAAAGGCTGTAAAAAATATCAAAATATTTTATGTAAAAAGCAGATTAAAATCGATGAAGTACTTACTAGCGCGACACCAAACACGGAATGAAGGAATCATTCTTGACGTCAATGTGACGTCGAGTTATTTGTGATGTCGGAGTTGTGTTGGATTTTATTCTTAACGGGATAGAATCGATGTTTAGGGCTGTTAACAACTCTTTACTGGATAAAAGTCAAAGAATCGGCCCAATGAGAGACAAAGAAGTAAAAAATGATCATTTGGCCAGAACTATGGCATCGAATGGAGACAACGATTTGTTTCATCAAGAACAGAGAAGGAACGATAGGGAGAAGATCAGGAAAAAATTAGCAGCTATGGATTCTGATAACGAAGACGTCAACATCTCGTACGAAACCAATGGCAAGAAAATGGCCGATGGAGTCAATTTACAGATCTGTTTTGTTAACGACACCTGTGATAAGGAAACAGAAACCACTAAAGTGTTCAGGAATTCACAAAATCTAAAACAGTATCCTGCCATGAGCCGATATGGAATACCCGTCGACACTCAAAACTTTAGTAATCTGTCCGGATGTCGCTCCGCTCAGTCGTATCCCTACTGGCAGAGGCCCTCGATCTTCTTCAATCGGCGCCTGAAGCTGTTAAAGAGCCAGATCGACAATAAAAAGGATAGGAAGACCTTAATGAAGGAAGATATTGTCCTCTATCATTCTAGGCTTCAGTCCGAAGTCAGGATAGCTCTGTCGCAGGCCAAAGATATGGCCCGAATGCAAATATTGGTCGAGAGACAGCAGAGAAGGATCTCGCCTCTCTCCAGCTTGGTCGGCTTCACTTTTCCGGAAGGTTGGTGCAAACTGGACGGAGAGATACTGAATAATATGAACCTTGCTCAGATTCAGGTCATCGTCAACGATCTTCATTCTCAGATAGAAAATCTGAACGACGAGTTAGTGAGACTTCTGTTGGAACGAGATGACCTGCACATGGAACAGGATTCTATGCTGGTCGACATAGAAGATCTGACTCAGCATTTGGGACTCAAAGGAACTAGAGAAAAATGATTATCTGCACACTAAAAATAATCTAACTCGAAAACTATTGTGTGTTCACCTTTGAAAATTTACTTAATATTTGCACAAATACTTTTGTTGTTATTGTTGTTTTTTGATATAAATAATGTGATTTATTGCAAGATATTTTAGATGAGTTATTTTTGATGCATTTAATTCTGCATTTGATAAGCATGAATATATATATAACTATATAACTCGTATACATTGACTTATAATAATTAGAAATTTATTTGCAATTTTTATCAGCCAACAGATTATTTATAAAACTTTGCTCAGATTAAGGGATCACTATATTAAAAAAAGTACATATATATATTGTGGATTATCTATTTAATGGCCAATGACTGTTGTATTTTAAATATTAAAAGAATTCTTCCAATTACTTAAAGAACAAATTAGGCTATATTTTAAATAGCCTGTTTACTTTCAATTTAGAGAATAGATGGTGGTAATTTATTTTTAAAAATTAAAAAAAATTATATATATATATATATATATTAATTTTTGTGAGTAGCAAAAGATTGTGAGTAGTATTTTCTTCGTATTAGATAAACTTTATTGTTTTAAGCCAAATTTAAATTTTATCTCAGAATTTCGAGCAAATGTACGGTGAGCTTCTATATCCACGTAACTGTGTGTTATTTAAAATAAATTAAAAATTGCTGTATCAAAGACATAGGTAAAGAAACGATCCTTAAAATTACGTTTTGTTTAATGTATATCTGGAAAATCTTTACCCGTCGTAATCCTTACGGAGCATGTTTTCTGATACGTCCGAATCTCGTTTCAATTGAAAATATCTGTCCAAAAAAAAGTCTAATCACCAATTAATGTATTTTAATGTTTAATGAGATGTATAAAAGTGCATTAAATATTTCATATTTAAAATTATGGTTGAATCTGTTTATATAAAATAGTGTTGTTTTGTTTATAAATGGTAAACAAGAAAATTAACATAAATCAATGCTAAGTGATTTATTTTAAATTAAAAATTATTCTATTATTATTTAATCATTGTATATCAAATGTTTTCTGTTTTATAAAATATCTGATGAAATAATAATCTCCAGTTACATTAATACAAATTTATGTAAATAAATGTGTATTAATGTATATGATTGAACTGTATAAGTTCTGTCTTCGTGAGAAGCTTCATTGTGAAATAAATAAACAGAAGATTAATACTTACAGGAAAACAACTTTAGAAGATTTTTGTGTGTGTTAATAATAATTTTAGAAATCTTTTAAGTAAAATTAATGCAAATATATTTCTTAGTCATCAGTGATCTTAATGGTATACTAATTTGTAGTTATTTAGGAATGGACTATTATTCAAGCATAACACTGCTCGTTAAGTATTGCATTATTATTATGTATGTTGAAATACTTTGTCCCTCATTCATTAATTTAAGACAAATACAATAAAATTTACATATTCAGATTCAAGTAAATATGGAAAATATATTAAAAGTCAGTTTATAACATTGTCAAATAAAATATTTATTTAATGCCGTCAAAGTATTTAACTACTCTGGAGGAGCTGAAAGTCATAATTCCTACAAAACTTTTACTATGAAATAATTTTTTTTTTTTTTATTAGAGATTGATAACTGTAAGAGGTATTTGATGAGTCTCCTGCATCTATGAAGAACAAATTGGAAGACCAACAAAAGTGGAAAGTACTGTACATGCTTAGGATATAGTTTGAATGTTTGCACACAATGTCACTTCAAAAGCAGTTGTAGAATTAGGAATTCCTTGTACCACTAAAGATCTGGAGTCCAGTCTTAACTACTTAAAATAATGCAGTTATGGTATCCAATTGAAAGAAGTCAACTCTTATAGTACACAAATGTCTTTTATTGTTATTTAGCTGTGGTTTATGGATAGAGTAATGAAACCCTTGGCTAATCTATATATATACTTAATATACAAGTATATGCTCATATATAAAACATTCCTTTGATATCAAAAATAAGTTGAATTAATAAATGTAATAAATGTCAGAATTTATTGTATGGTGTAAATTTGCTTGCTAAATTGTAAATTCAAATCCAAGGTGTAAAAACTCAAAAAATTAATTTTATAAAAAAAAACCCTGCTTTATATAAATTTGTCATAAACTCGTTTATAAAAAATACCTTTGGTAGTATAAAATTTAATATCATGCCAATATTTGATAATTTACACATTTTCTTATAAATACATTAAAGAAAAAAAATAATAATAAATAATATATATATATATTATAATATATACACACGGTAAAACCTGCCTAAATGGAAAAAATTCATAGGTACAATGATTTTCTGTTAAAAAAAACCTGCCAAACTGAAAAACTTATTTCGTACTGCATGGTTTACACAGATTTCAATGTGTGTTTGTGTATATATATAAAATATTTTTTAATAAAGGAAGAAAATGTCTTGCAAAAACATTTTTGTTAAAAATGTGTGTACACGTGTATGTGTATATGATTAATAAGTGTCTGATGTACCCAAGAGTATTTTGATCCCTGCCTGTGAGCACTAAGAGCTATCAAGCCCATTATGGGTTTTGGCTAGTTCCACAACAGGATAGCTGGATGGTGAGGGACAGAGCTCAACATATCCGGGACAGACAGCCCCTCAAAAAATTTCTAGAATTTTTGACTCCATCCTGATTCATTCCCAGGTCCCCCAGTGATGGGATGTCACTTTAACAAATCGGACATATGTACTCAAGACTTGTAAAGACCTTGTCCAAAGAATTTCATGACATTTACACTATATATATAACCTTTATTTCCCTGGAAAAACAGGTTGCATAACTGAGTATCATCCTATATCAATTTTTGATCTTAACACATCTTGACAATAAATAATAGTTCTTATAATGAATTATAATTTTTTTAATAAAAGTTTATAAATATTTGGTGGTTACAATTCACACACATCTACAAAATAATTTAATTGTGTGAAAAGTATATCCATGTAAATTAACAAAATATTTTTTTTTACTTATATGGCAAGTAATAGAGAAACATGCATAATCACAACATAATTTACATTGATTGAAAGTGCATGAGCTAATAAATATCAATCAAAAATAACGATTTTTTCAAAGGAAAAAGTAAGTTTGAAAAAATTTTCTATAATTTGCAATAACAATTATCTATCAGAATGAAAACTGAACCATCACAGTGACAAAGGTAATCATTTTCATTGTTTAATTAATGTGTGCACCGAAACATACTAATTAGACATTTGCTTTTTCATTGGGCTTCAATTTGAAAAAATTGTAGACCTATAAATTTACACTATTATCTGTCTATCGTTCCTTAATCTCAAGAATGGAGTTAGATGAAAGTTGAGACCAGATATGGTAAGCATAGGGGCAGGAGGCCCCGATTAACTATATACGAACTTCCAGTTTGCATTGGAAGTTACATTATTTCAATTCAAAAATTTTCCCCCGAAAGCAGTTAGATAAATGACTGGCACAACTTTGCTACGGGAAAAGTATGACACATTAATAAGTGGCAAGACACTACTAATTTGAGATGGAGAGCATATATTATAAATAAATTAAAAATTTCAGGCTGGCATTGTGACAATTTCACAATAAACAATTTTTCACTTGTAAGAACAATTGAAGTGGAAACTAAATCTTTCAAAACACAAATAGCTTTCATAACTTTTTTCCTTTGAGGAAATCTATTTTTGATTGATGTAAATTATGCATGTTTTACTCCATTACTTGCCATGTTAGTACCTTAACAGTACACTTGTTTCCAAAAATAAAATTATATATATATATAATTTTTTTTAATAAAAATGTTTTATAATCTGCAATAAAAACATTAAAACTATGATTACTTTTGATAATTACAAAAGTAATCATAGATAATTACAATTACAGCTTACTTTATATATTAAAAATTTATATTGAAATATTACATGTACGTGCAAGCAATAAAATTATCTTAATTTTAAGTAGTTTTATTAAATCATTGCAATGTCTTCACATTGGATCATTTTCCCAATTAAAATAATGTATCCTGATCAATGTGCACATGACTAACTTTATTATTAATAATATAGCTTTTTTTTAGACTTAAATGTGACTAGAGTTTGATTAAACTCAAAACTAGTTTACAAATTAGTGTATTTGTCTTTAAATACTTCAAATATTAATAGCTTTAATGATGATACATAGCACCTTTAACATTACTCTAATATTTTTGTAATTTAACTAACAGAGTGCGGCCTAGGATTTATTTCAGAACTTGGTTACAAATTTCTGCTCCTCGCATACCCCATACTCCCATGCCCATTTCATACCAGATTAACTGTAAAGTGTACAATTTTCATTAGTTTTAAAGATTACATACATGTTATAGCTATGTATTTTTCTGTATTAAGTAAAAATTACTCTTATCAACTCATTTTTCCTGAAATATAACAAGAGCTTGAACCCATATTATGCGTAAAAAGTATTATTAAAATATTAAGAATTTATATATAAAATTTTATGGACTAAATACCAGAAAATATATTATCTCGAAGATATATCAGTTTATTTTTATTATATTGATATAAAACTAAATAATTTATGTTTAAGGATAAAAGGAAAAAAATGGTTGAAACAGTCTTTTGGAAAAGATTTTATTTGCAGCAATTAATTCTATTCTTAATTTATACAACTGTAAAATAGGAAAGTTAGTTTATCATTCACATACTTAAAATGTATGTGCAAATGAGACTACACATTCCTGTAAGGTTAAAAATAAAATTAAATAAATCATACATTATTCCAGATTTAAAATTTCATTTTATATTTTAATAATAAGAGAAGATAAATTTTGACAACAAAGGTGATTTTTTTTCCTATTACAACTGTTAATTCACATTTGTGTTTTTTTTTTATTTATTTTTAACACCACTTTGCACACCATTTACTCTTAGTCTCCAAGAAGAAAGTATTGATTATTAATACTTGAATTTTTTTCAATGTAATAAATATATTTTTTTAAATTAACTGCCATCTTCTTGCAATATCAATTTAGTTATGCTGAATTAATTTATAAGTTATTTGTTTCAATTTATAATTTATATGTTTATCTTTCTTAGTGTTGACACCTGTAACCGTGATAAAATTTTTAACATCGGAATTCCACAAACTTTAAGTATTATGCAGATTTGGTAATTTTTTTTTGGATTTGTAAAACGTGGCTGGCAATCTGATTCTTGTCAATGCAACTGTGTTACAATTCAAACGTAGGACTTTTGTAATCCCTGGCTGGTGACACTGTGCATGTTTTCAGTATGTAGAAATTTTTTACACTTATGCTTAATATAAGACTTTTAGAAATAAATACACAAAAAATAAAGTCCCCCTGAACAAAGTCAAATATCTTGCAGGAGAATTATTTTAACTTATGAGTAATGGAACAAAACAAGTTGCACGATTACTGGTGCACATATCTACAACTAGGTACAAGCAAACGTCGCCATCCTTTCTTCTTTTATCACTTTGCGTAGAAAGATATATTGGAAGGGTTGACGTTCAAAAGAATAACACCACCATATTTAAAGTCTTTCATATAACAGTGGTTATACTCTGCAGTTCATTTCTTTTGCAGTCAATATTAATATTATGGAAATACATTAGTTTATGTCCATGTTGACATCTTCTTCACTAGAATGCGATGTTCCGTCATTGTCATCTGGACTAACTAAATCACTTCCAGGAGGCGCACCCAGAGCAGCTGGAATATTCCGGCGAGGTATCACATTTCGCTGTGTGTTATCGGAATCACGGCGCATGTAAAATAAGACGTAAGCTGCTTTCGACTAAAAAAGAAAATAAAAAGCTGCATTAGATAATTTAATTAAAACAAAAATGATTAACTTTTAATATTAAATTTAACAAATAATGCTTTCAATTTGATAAGATTACACATTTCTGAAATTGTTTTTTTTAAATGAAATTAATCAAAATTATTCATAAATCATTTTAAATAAACTAAACTTTGATTAAATTATTAAAAATATAATGAAAAATTTTATGGATAAAAAACTGTAAAACAGCTTAATTCTATATTTTATGAAGTGAATATAAAATTCCTTTTGTATTGAAAAATAAGAAGAAAATGAGAGTAGTTCAGGGTTACTTCATTAATTTCTATACTTGATGAAGAGTCCTAGCTATTTACATATATTTACATTATATAAATGCAATTATGTATATTTTTACTTGAATTCACAATTAAAAATGATTAAAATATTGTGTCCCAGCTCTCACGAACAATGTCCATAAAGAAAATTGTGCAAAAATTTACATAATAGTTCAAAATGAATTCAGTAAATGCAACTTGACTCAAATTTTATGTATAGTCAAAAATATCTTCTTCTTAGAAAAACCTTATCAATTCAATTTAAACAAACCTTGTAGTATAAAATCATATATAAATTAGGCATTTAAAAATAGAAAAGAATAGTAGAAATTGGAATATTACATCTAAAACACAAACCAATAACTTTCCTTTCAAGTAGATTTATTTCTCAAACAGGATATGACCTGGGAGTTGAGATTAACCTAAAAGATGCTGAGTTGATACATACTACCTATATAATACTACACTGTGACAATGCGTGAAGCGCCCCCTATGTTTCGGCACCATGGGACTGAAGGGTCAACATTGCGTTGGTAAAGATTGCAATGACTAATCACCAGGACTGACACCACTGTGTCTTCTAGGTACACACAGAAACCTAAGTGGTCACTAATTTCGATTTTTTCTGCACGAGTGGTCGCTTTGTAGGCATTTGGATCTGATACAAGGGATGGCACAGATTGAGGAAGTGCATCAAACACAATTCTAACAATAACAAATTTCGTTTATTAAGCTAGTTCTATAAAAAGGTTATTAAATTCACATTTAAACCTTAAAGCTTCTTCGTGAGATCTAAGTTGGAGAGATAGAGCTTACATGACATCGTGTGTTGTTATAAATACCTGAGGCTCTGCGTGCGGGTTTCAAGATGGCTGTGGAGGCTTGGAAATGTCTCTTTTGCCTTGGATGGTAGTAGTTAAAGTCTATTGGAGATAATAATCTGTATGTGCATTGAAGGTGTTCTAAGAGAAACACAGGATATTCTTGGAGGAACAAGTGACGACAATAAACCTTTCTGACTGGGCACTAAGTGATACACTCGTGGACTCTCGACAACCTTCTGTTCCTTGAGTTCTCCTTTTTATATTTCCAAGTCACATTGTCTTTTTTCACCAATAGTGAATTTTTAGTTTTAGTTCACAATGACACATTTTGAGTTCCCTGCGAAAGGAAACGACTCTGGGGAAAGAAATGCACTCATCCTCCAGTAATAAAAATGCTGCTTTTCATTTTTTTTCTGAGATTTAAATAAATGTATTTTCAAAGACGAAAGATGAATTTTCTTTCGAACATTGGAATATTACATCTAAAACACAAACCAATACCTTTCCTTTCCAGTAGATTTATTTCTCAAACAGGATATGACCTGGGAGTTGAGATTAACCTAAAAGATGCTGAGTTGATACATACTACCTATAATACTAAACAAATAAGGAATCTTTAAATCACTAAAGAGGGGTAACTGCTTAATAACAAAGAGGCAAAATCTCTCTCTTAAACTTGGAAGTTATTTTATGACACCTTTTAGATTTCTTCCATCCATCATAATTTCATCCCACACTTAAACATTATATAACAAATAAGATAACACATAATCTTTAAATTTATTTATTTTGTATATTTATATACAAATATTTATTCTTAAATAATTCCCTGTCCTGGGTGTGTTACATGATGGATTATTATTTGAATTAGACATATTCTATTGGTATGTGTTCCATTTTTGAATATGCACTAAAATGGACATTCTCTGATTTTAAATACACATGTTCTATTTCAGTACATTCAGTTTTGTTTTTGCATTATAACACACACTCTTCTACACTTTTGTATCCTAAAAAAGGCATATTAGAGGCTAAAAACAGCTGGAAAGAAAAGGTGTTGATTTGTGTTTTAGTAGTAGTGCAATATACAATAAGTAAAGATTGATTAAAGTACTATGAAAATGTAAAAATATAATTTGATTAAAACATTTTGCTTCAAGTCATGTCTTTCTTATTAAAGAATGAAAACAATGCAAAAATTTTTTATTTTCAAAATATGCAAAAATGGAAATACAATAGTTTTCAGCAGTGATCATTTATCTAAAGGAAGTGCACCCAGAGCAGGATTTGTTATAAGAAAATTAAGTTATTTACTTTGAAAACATTAATAATTATATTTTAATAATCATGAAAAATTTTTCAATTTCTAAAAGAAAATAAACTTGTATTATACAGAAATCTATTGTAAAAACAACAAAGTATGTTACAGTTAATCTATTTTACTAACTAACAAAAGACTTCCATCTAATTTCATAAACTTAATGTAGGAAGTTTTTTAAACAAAGAACAAGTAGTGAATGACTTAAAAAGACAATACTAAAATAAAATATCACCTAACATTTTCTAAGCCATAATTCAATGAGCAAAACAAAAGTTGGTAACTTATTGGAAAATTGTGCAATGGCAATTTTATAAAACTGGCAGTTGATGTGTCAATTTCCAAAATTATGCAATTTTTTGCCTATTTTGTGAAATGAGCAATTGCTTTCTGAATGAGATTTTTTAGTTAAACACAATTAACTTTTTTTCCTTCTCTCTGATTAATTTTACACTTTATAATAACCAATGATTTGTTAGCTGAGAAAATTGCAACTCAGAAAAAAGAAAAATTTTTTCCAATTTTTAAAAAGCATCAATAATTTTAACTAATTGGATGATGATGAGAATTCATTATTTATGAAAAGCTTTACCAAATTTTTCCTGAAACTATATAATAAAAAAAAAACAAAAATCCATTAATATGACAGGAAAACATACAATAGCATTGCATAAAATAGTAATTTTGTAATTATTCCATTACAATAGCTATAGGTATTCTTCTAAACAGGTCAAGTAATTCGAACAAGTTGTTCACTTATGTATTTATAAAGAAAAATTTATTATTTTATCAACAGAAAATAAAATATAAAAACTGTATAGTAAAAACCAGAATATCTAAAATTTGTAATTAAACTACAGTAAAATTATAAAATTTTCATCTACTGTTTTAATATAATTTAAAAACATTGCTTGTTTAAAGAAAAAAATACTACAATTATAGAATTAATGTTCAACTTAAAATTTGTTTTTCATACTAATCAAATACACAAAATAAAGAAGTAGGCTAGATATTTATCATTCATATTTGATGTGATTCAAAAAATTTCATTATTGTGGAATGAAATTGAAGGTCCAACCAAAGTGGTTTTAATAAAATTGTTGTTCTGACCAAATTATTTTATTTATTGCATCTGAAATAATACTTTTGTTCCTTACAATTATACCATTATTGTTATTATTTAAATTACAGTTGAAAAAATTATTTTCTAAACATTTAATTTCACTTAACATTCAAAATTATCAATGTGTTAAAATTCTGAATCAACAAATTAACTTCTTTTAAGTGAGCAACTATGACTGACTACACAAACACAAAAAAATTTCATTTCTCAACTGTAAAAATGAAAGTTTATTTTTATTCCATATCTTGAAAATTTAGCTAAGTATAATAATCTATAATAGTATTGGAAAGATTTTATGTAATAACTTATAAATCATTTATTTATTAAATAAATTCTTTAATAAATAAATTATTCCAATAAAAAAAGGTGTTTATGCTGCCTATTATTTGACATAATTTATTATTAATTTAAAAAAATTTTTCAGGAAACTTTTTAGCAATAAGATAATAATTGAAAAATATTTAATTTGATAGTTTTAAAAGCTTGTTTGAATGTTTCAAGAGTATGCAATTGTGACAGATGAATGAATGAAGGTGTTCAATCAAATTTTTTTGATTCTTTCACTGCCACCATTTTATCAAAAGATCTGTTGAAAATCATAAAAATTATTTCCCATAAACTTGCTTCCTCGTTGAGGATAATCCATCTAGTTAGTCGTATGTCACCTGGAACTTTTAGAAGTAATTCACGTATTGGACACCTGACCTTTAAAAGCGAGATCCTGACCTCATGGAAAAAACCCAAGAGGAAAAATAATAAGGGAGAATGATGAAAAATCCAGGCAGTCATCGTCTGGTCATCGTGAAACCAACCCTTGGAAAAACATCCCAGAACTTTTACCTATGCCCAAGTGCTACCTAGAAAACCATGTGCAGTGTTTTACACCGTGGACATTTTGTGGACTGTGTGTGTCTCGGTGGATTATAATTCATGGATACCATTTAAACCCCGCTAGACATCCAATCTCCTAACCAAGGTATTTATCAACTCGTGGGTCATTTGTAAACACACTCTTTCTCTCTCTCCCCCGTGTATTTAGAAATTTTGGTGAGACTGTTAGCTATGCATTGTCTGTATTCTCTGTTATTTTTATTAAATTTATCCTTGTTACTTAACCAGTATCCCGAGCGACTTACTTCCTCGTTTCTCCTTCCTCCACCTCCACCTCCCCAACGGATGTAACCGCTCGCGTGACGTAACAACTCTCCGTCGCAAATTCCAAGTCCTGAAAGACTCGGTGTTGTAACATCCTGACGAGGAGTCAAAGAGACTCCGACCCTCTGGTCACACAATATTTTTACAATAGAATAAATTTTTATGTTGATAAATTAATATAAAATAAAGGTTTTGTATTTTTGAATGTTACTCAATTACCTTAGTTACCTTTTATATCATTCTTTCATTAGCTTTTTAAAATTGTTAATGGAGGGTGAAAAATCGATAATTGATAAATTGATTATAAATTATACAAATTACAGTATGATATATACTCACTATGATGCTGAAAGGGAAGAAAGTATAAAATCATTATACTTTTTTCCCCACTAGAAATTATCAAAATTGCAGTTATTTTGAATCTGTATGTAGTCTTAGTCTGTGCTCTACACTTTAACATGTGTTTCCAATAGGTATTAGTTTAAACTTTTGCTTTTTTTGGTTTGTTTAAGATTACTTTCTGAAGTTGTGTAATATGCATTATATTTATTTTTAGTTATAGTAATGAAACTGGTTACTTTGGTACGGAGGGGCTATTGCTACATCTTAAGCAACCCTCTTGGATATGGTCTTGTTCTGCTAAACTAATTCTAAAATTTAGTAACTGTGTTGCAGTTTTAAGCAATACCAATTTCATGTAAATAAAAGTAACATGCAAACTGATGCATGAGAATAATATAATTACATTATTATTTAATGATTATCTGTAAAAAAGAGATTATATTGAACTTTAATTTGAAAATATATTATATTGCATGTTTAAATTTGCATTAAGAAATTTATTTAATTTCAATTATACACAGGAAATGAAATATTTGATTTATAGAAATTTTTATTTTATTTTCTTTCTCAACATTTAGAAAAGCAAATCTTCACATTTAGTTGTTATAATTTTTTGGGAGGATTTTTATTATTAACTAATATTCAAAAGATACAAAAATTGCTGATAATTATCATATATGGTTTCATAACAGATTTTATTCATCTCAGTTTAAATTATTAATAACAAAGTCAAAAAATTTAATACTTTTTTACACATTTAACATTTTGGTGCTGAAATAAACAATGGAAATGTTTTAAGATAATCATTATTTTTGAATTAGTAACTGCAATGAAAATCTGAAATATCTATTTCAGTTCTGCATTGCAGTAAGTATTAAGCAATACAATTTCGCACAGTTTACAATACAATTTCAATTTTTTTGTTTTTTTTAAAACACTACTCACTAATATTTTATTAACTCAAATAAACATCCACTAAACTAAACCTGATAATATAATACAAATACACCCCCTGCGTCTGCATGATAAGCGGGAATTGCGGGTTCGAGTCCCGCTTCAGGCCGATTCTTTTCTTCCAGTTTACTCTAAATTAATATCTAGAATTATATTTAATTACTGGTTGGTGCAAGAGATTGCACCACTAGTTGTAACCCGTTCTTAACGGTAGTAGGTGTGTATTTATTTCATTAACTGTTTTTAACAGAAACAATAAATCAGAATAAGTAATTTGCACCTTTCTCTATTAAAAAAAAAAACAGTTAAATTATTATCATCTGACCAAAATAAACAGATTTGGAAATTAAAATTTCAAAAATATGATCTTACTAAAAAATTTCATTAAGTTTTGGAAGATCATGTTCAAGGCATTGTGAATTTGTTCATTAAATTAAGATTCCTGTAATTAGACAGTCACCTATGTACCCATGAGTTACAAGAGCATCATTCTAATAAATTTTTAATAATTCTTTCTGTAAAAGTGTTTTTACTTTTAAATTTGTCATTTCAGTAGAATTTAATATTAATCACAATCTAAATATTTATGTGTAGCATGTTTTATACACACAAATCACACATACACAAATTAATATAATCTTAGTTAAATTTTTTAGAAATTAACAAAATTTTCAGTTTTCTCTTGCACAAGCAATGTAAATTAAAAATCTAAGTGTGAAACCCGTATTAGGCCTGTCCAGTGTTAAATTTTAATTATTTCGAAGCCCTCTCGGGAGATAACGATCGCGATCCACGATAACAATCAGGTTCGAAGGATGTACTATCTTCCGCCGTCAAACTCACTTCCCTCCTTCTCAGGATCCGACCTGAGTCACGGAACTCAAGTCATCATCCTCGATCGCGATTGGTGATCGGGGCGGAAGGGACTTAGAGTATAAATAGGGGGGAGATCTCTAAGAACGGGGAGCTGACGTCCGAAGAAGACGAACTGCCCGGCGACACCGTATCCGACTCGAAGGCCAAGTCGAGACGCCGAAGTCACCGCCGACAAGCCAATCCTGCCGCCCACCTGTCGCTCCGCCAGGAAAACGCCCGAGTCCGACAAACATCCTCGATCAAAATCGAGCACCGAGAGGTATGAATCCCCTAACAATTGTGAGCTCTCTCTCTCCCGCGATTAGGGACGGGATGCGTAGCGTTTCTGTAGTAGTTCCTATGTTCCAATAAACCATTATCTGTGTTGTCCTGTTATACGGATATTGCCTTCCTTTATCGACGACTCCACACACACTCCTCCACTCGACCTGACAAGTAACTGACCGATCCCGACAAGTCGGGATATCGCGCAAAATTAGCCATCCTTGACAGTGGGGCGGGTCTTGCCGACCTATTCGCCGAGAACAAGGAGGTCCGACTTCCGTCCTACCTCCCGGCGTTTCCCACATAAGCTGTATGATATTTATATGATGTTAAAGCACATTTATATATATAGTAAAATGATTTTAATTTTAAAAATCATATTAAATTGAAATCATATATGTATAAATGAATTTTTAATAATGTAACCAAAAGATATAAAAATTTATATCCATCTTATTAGAACTGATTTTTTTTTACACAATTATGTGAAAACTTAAAATAATTATAATTTTTAACTGTTTAATATTATCAACAATTTTTAAATTTTGTTTACAATTTTTTTTTTTATAATTTATGTTAAATGTTTATGTGAAGTTTGAAATGCATACTGAAAATATGGATGCAAACTGTAAATAAATAAAAAGTCAATAACCACTGGACTTGTCATTGTGTGTTTAATTTTCTCATTGTTTATATTGGTATAATTTATTAATAAAAACAATAAAAAAATTAAATTATGCATAGCCATTCATTATTGTTTAAAGATAATTGCTTAAATGACATAGTATATATTATAAAAAGTTTTTGCAGTCTTAGTACATTTTGGCAGAAGTAATGAATTATTTTAAATAAATTATAATCTACACATTTATGTAAGTAAAACCATATTCAATACTATCAAATTTCTTTCTTATAACATGCTAGAAAAAATAGTTCAGAAAATTAATGCATATAGCTCCATTAAAACTCAAAATTTATATCCAATAGAAGATACTATAATATGTATTACACTCTAAAACTTTAATTCAACTTGTGAAAAATATTTAATCTGTTATTGATTCAGTTTTATCATTTGTTATTGGGAGTAGCAAGTCTTTGGGCTTTAAATTATACAAGTAAATTTCCATTATGAGATTTTACATATGATTTCTTAAATATCAAACCAGAAATTTTAAATTGCTAATTTTGTAATCTTCCAAATAATAATGTCAATGAATTATAATTATGTTGGGTTTAGTGGGATATACTCAGTTGATACTGGTGGCTGTGTACTATGCCGGACCAGAGTCAAGGCATAGTAACCAAAGCAAAACTAAAATTAAATAAGTGTATCAGTGTCAGTGTCTGCATTCAGAAATTTCCTAACAATATAATCTGTATTTCTGTATTCAATACAGTGGCCTTTTGTAGTGTGATGTATGTATTTCTATTCAATTGTAATGTTTCCAGGCTTTTGTGTAGTGTGTGTGGTATCACACCTGTAGAGGAGAGAACAACAGGTATAATAAGCACCCTATCCATCCACAGATGCTTTATTTCCTGGGCAAGTTCTGTGTACTTGCTAATTTTTTCAGTGCATATGTTTTGTACATTGTGAGTGTTTGGAATGGATATGTCCGTAATGTCTGTGATTTTTCTGTGTTTGTCAATGAGTGTGATGTCTGATCTGTTGTGGTAAATTGTTTTTATCTGTGATTATGGCTCTGTTGTAGTATATTTTGTGCGTGTTGTTTTTCCAATACTGTCTGTGGAATGTATTTGTAGTATGGTGTGTGGATGTCTACTAATTTGTGTTTGTTTGCAAGCTCTTGATGCATTATATTTGCTACTTGATTATGTCTGTACCAAGAGCTTGCAACCAGAAGTGATGTGTTATATAATTTCTGGCATGATGTGACATTTTCTGCATGTGTCATTTGTGAGTGTTGTATCTCTGAGTATGTGTTTTCTGAAGTTTTCAGTACTTATGACCTGATTCTGTATGGCAATCATAAATACTTCTGTCTCTCCGAAAAGGTATTCCCGTGCTAACCAGCTGTTTGACGCAGTTTTGTCAACATTATTATTATTATTGTTATTGGAAAGACTAAATTGAAAGCAATTATATTTAAGTGAATAAATGAGCTAAGAATTACACATACAAAATCAATAAAATTTAAAAAAAAAACTTACCACTGTATTATCTTCAGTTGCTGAAGAGACAGTAGAATCATCAAAATAATACCAAAGGCCATCTTGTTTATTTTTTGCATAAGCAGTATCTAAATATTTATGAAAATTATTTTTAATAAATAATTCTAAACATTTATTTTTAAAAAATAGTCTAACATTAAAATGTCAAATAATGATTTAGAAGTATGAATATTTTAATTTTTATTAGTATTACTAATGAATAATTACTGAAATATTAGAAGTAATTTTAGTGAGTCAATAACTATCTGAAATGTGGCTATAACGTTTACTGAGACTACTGAAAGCTGCTCATATCACAAGACATGACCTGTCCTCATGCTTTGAAACAAGCTTCAACTTAATAGCTCATTCCTATTGTTAGTTTTGGTGATATTAACATGGCCATTTCACTATTTGATATCACAAGCCATTTGCTCTTTGTTTGCAACAAAGAAGAGCAAATGGCTAAGATCCAATTTTTGTCGACCAGGATCCAGGAGAAATTTGGCTTATTTGAGCGAAAATCAATTGAAGACTTTTAGTACAATGTTGAAGTAGTATACTACTGCAAAGCAGTTTATAAATGGATTGGCAAGCTCAAAAATAGTTATACAGGCATCAAGCATGAAAGAAGAATTGGATGCTCATCTATCTACTATTAGTGATCTCAAATTGTCTGTGATATGATTCTTCAGAAAAGGCATTCCTCTTGTAATTTCTCTGCATTTGCCACAAAAGCTTTTTAATTCAAAATAATTCTTAAAAAATTTAAAGACAAATTCGCCCAAAATAAGGATCACCATTTATTACTTTTGCGTTCTAGACTATACATTTCCGGCGACCGACCTTCCTTTCTAGGCTACTAACCAATCGACTAGTCCGATGGTTCTTTTTATTTTTTAAAAATAAAGAGAACCATTGGATGAAGAAATTACGAATTATGAGTATAAATATCGTACCAGGGGGAACCTGCTTAATCTACATTTTCCAGCGCTCATTTCTCTGTGGATAAAAGGCCGAAACACCCCCAAGAAGGTACAGATGGTAACAAGAAAGACGTTTGTATAACACCAGTTCCGATTTTAGAAAATCTTTGTGTTTTTAATTGGAAATTTTTGTGTTTTTTAATGACTTTTTTAACTTTTTGGCAGCTAGTAGCCTAGAAAGGAAGGTCGGTTGCCGGAAATGTATCGTCTAGAACGCAAAAGTAATAAATGGTGATCCCTATTTTGGGAGAATTTGTCTTTAAATTTTTTAAAAATAAAAAAAACCATCGAACGAAGAAATTACGAATCAAAATAATTCATTTACATAATATGCTTTACTTTTGTTTCTGAAGTTTTCAGTACTTATGACCTGATTCTGTATGGCAATCATAAATACTTCTGTCTCCCCGAAAAGGTATTCCCGTGCTAACCAGCTGTTTGACGCAGTTTTGTCAACATTATTATTATTATTGTTATTGGAAAGACTAAATTGAAAGCAATTATATTTAAGTGATGACACCATACCTAAGTAATGACACCATACAGAAATGCATATCAATAAGTTAAAACTAAACAGTTATACAAGAATATTTTGATGGCTCTCAAAAGTAATATATTTCACATACATTATAATTTTTTTAAGAATTTCACACATTCTTCATACATATTGCAATCTTTATCAATTTCTTTGGTGTTACATTCATAATATGGAAGCAGTTTCATAGCAATTGGTCGAATGGCCTAGGAATGTATAGCGAACAAACAAACATCCTCATATAATATGTATGTATGTATGTATGTATATATATACACACATACATTTTTATTAAATATTTAATATGTAAGTAATGTCATTTTATTACTGTAAATATTTAAAATACTTACAATGTCCTCCACCCATTCCACCGTAATGATTGGCTACTGCAATCAGATCATACACAGCAGGATTATGATGGGGATTAATGATATATTTTGCCATATTGAGACCACTGTAATAATAAATTATTATGAAAAATTTATTTAAACATTAAATTTTAATTTTAAAAGAACAAATCTTACCTAACAGGAAATTCTACAAGAGTATCAATTTTATCTCTCCAATAACGGTTATATGAGAAGCGTTTGAGATGAATTATTAATACCTGAGGCAATGACCACAAATCAAACTTTTTTGTAGCTTGTTGATGTTTTTTACATTCGGGGCAATACCATGGATCTTCAGCACCTAATTTTTCGGTTGTTGTAAATAATTCTAAGCATTCACTAAGTTGAATGACCTGCTTCTTTTGTGACCATCTTACATTTAATGATTCATGAATATCATGTTCCTATTAAATAAAAATAATGTGTTTGTATGAAATTAATCAATCATAATTAAGTTAAATTTATTTTTCATCCATTAGACATAACATAATAACTACTTCGATTTCTTTTATAAATGTATTATAAAAATCAGTTTATTTTAAAAGTAAGGAAATAATAATGATTAATGGATTTTATCCAGTCAATGACCTTTAGATCAATATATCAATACACAAAATTAGATTTGAGAAGTGAAGTCATTACAAATTCCAAAGGTGCAGAATATATCTGATTGCACAAGTGAGATTCAGGAGAAATTTGTGTTAGAAAAAAAATCATGGCAGTAACCACAAAAAGTGCAGTAGCATCTTGGTTAAGCCTATAGTCACTAATTGAAAAAACTAACCGAAATGTAGGAAAAGTGCAAGATTCTTGTGAAATTGAAATATTGTTTACTTTGTTTTTGATCAGTTCAGTTACTTGTTACCTCACTGCATAGTTAAATGCAGTAAGGTAACAAGTAACTGCTCATGGATTTGCATGATTTGCAGTATGGATGAGTTGGTCTCAGTTTGATTTTTATGAAAAACTGAAAGAGCACTTTAAAAAAAATGTGAAAAAAAAATCCATTTTTATTTCAAAACTCTTTGACACTATTTAATGGATGAAATTTCATATCAACTTGAATTAAAGTGAAATATTCAACTGTTCCCTCACACAGAAAATTGGCAAAGTAATAAACTGTCTTTACTATTTAGTTAAATAGAAGGTTTATCATTACTTTATAAACATTATTTTCCTTTATTTTTCATATTTTTTGTAGATTTTACTATAAAATAAAAAAACATTAATATCAAAATATATTTTAAAATATAAAAATATGGTCACATTTTCGAAAAAAAAAATTCAGTCCAAAAACTCTAAAAAGTTTATCTTTTTGCAAAAATTTGGTGTATTTCTTACATGATTTTTCAGAAAAAGCTACACACAATGTCATTGTAAATAAATTTTGCATTTTTAATGTCAAAATGTCCATTATTTCATGCTAAAAACAGATCATTCATGGCATTGGTGATGACTTCAATTTTACTTCTATTAATCAACATATTACATCAAATTTGTAATTGTTGAGTCTATCATGTGATGGTGACATGCTTAAATTAAAGCATTCTTCTAATTTAAAAAGTTTTAAATTTATCAATTTAGTGCTGTGTGGCAAATTATATTGTAGGCCTGTTTAATTAGTTGTATGATTTAATTTGAATTTTCTAAACTATATAGTAATAATTTTGTAGTATAACAGTCTCCTCCTCAAATTACTGAACAGAACTTTAACGCAACTTTTTTGAACATTTTTGGCCTTCACCAAGGCCTGCCTCAGGTTTTAAACTAAACTGGCTTCCAAACTGGAATGTTAGAACGATGATGTTCGAATATGTTTGAAAAATTGATTTTAAATTTTCGAATGTCAAATTCATACGGCTGATTGACTTTGCTCAAATCTTAGGTTAAAAAGGTTTTGTTTGTATTTAATTATATACAGTAGAGTCCCATACAAAGCACAAATAAAGCAAGGAACAACCCTCGAATTTTGTCAATCAGGGGTATACATTTTTTTTTTTTTTTTTCCAACTTATAGGCCAAGATTTAATAATCTTGGCCTATAAGTTTCACTTTCATAAATCGTGTGATAATGCAGGTTACGATAACACGATTTCCTATAATGCGTAATGAATTCCCCACGTTGTATGAGACTCTACCGTAGTATTAATCAGTTTGTAAATTGTTTTATTTTGTATGCAATGATTTTTGGGGAAATGTTGGATCCTGAAAATATTCTGCACTCCTGTACAATTCTATGAGAAACCAGTCAAAAACTAATCTATTGCTAACTTGGTTTATATAATCATTTTTATACATAACATTTATAAAAATAGAACAGTAATTTTTGATACTTTTAATTGTTAGGAAAAAAAACAACTAAAGTAATGATTAATACAGTGGTTAATACTACAAATGATAAATATGTTACTGGCAAAATTAAACAAACGAAAAAGATAAAATTTTATAATTTTGTGATAGTCTTACTTTTTGTATTACAGTTATAATACTTTCTCAAAATTTCAGATTTATTCATTCTAAAAAAAAGCAATATATTAAAATTCTTTGTATACTAGCTCAAATGAACAAAATTTGTTTTCAGGCCATCACTATTTTAGCTTTTCATATTATTCCTATTTTATACTATTTTAAAAAAACTATTATACTAAATTATAGAAATAAAAGTAAAATTAAATTTTTTTTTAATATTTTGCATAAAAATAAATCATGCAGCTAGAAAACCAGCATGTCTCAGAAGAAATAATACTTAAAATATTACATGTATCAATAATTTAAAATAAAAGGAAACTGAATAGTCAAAACAAAATTTTTTTTAACTTTCATGATTCAGAATTTTATCATGAGTCTTAAAGATAAGTTTCTATGTCTCGTGATCTACCTGATCTGATCAGACCAATAATCTGTTAAGATAATTTAAGAGAGAAAATAGAAATGTAAATGTAAATACAAGGGCAATCCAAAAAGTAAGTTATATTTTAAAATATAAAAAAACCCAAGTGAAAGGAAACATTTTTTATTATATACATTTGAAAGCAACACTCAAACTATTTTTCAACGTAGTAGCCATTCAAATTAAGGCACTTATCATAATGGTGCATCAGCTTATTAATTCTATCAAAATAGAATTTTGTCGCCAGAGACTTCAACCACACATTCATGTCTGCCTGCAGTTCCGTGTCATCATCAAAGTGCTGGGTTGTGACTCACAACCTCATACGTGTAAATAAATGGTAGTTGCTTGGTGGAAGATCTGGACTGTATGGCAGATGATCAAAGATCTTCCATCCAACAGCTGTCAAGTGTTGGATGGAAGTGGCTGTGTGTGGCGGATGTTGTCAGGAAAACAAAATCTGGGAACTCAATTTTCTCTGATGTTTGTTTGAATCACTCTTCTTAACTTTTTAGTTTCACAATATCTCTTAGAGTTTATTGTTGAACCATGTTCAAGGAAATCCACCAGAAGATTACCCTTCCTGTCCAAGAAAAACAGTTGTCATGATCTTTCTGACTGATGTTTGCAAACATTTACTGGGTTTAGTGGGAGAACTTGTATTCCCCGCTCCATAGACTGGTTTTTCGTCTCACAATTCACTTGTTTTATCCAAGTCTCATCCCCAGTTACGACACAATTGAGAAGTGAGTCACCATGTCTGTGATAGACTTCTAGAAATGTCAACAATGCTGCCATGCGCTGTTTTTTTTGTGGTCATCTGACAAGACTTTTGGTATTCTTCTGTCACAAAACTTATGGTAGCCTAGCTTGTACAACCTCATGCAACAAACTCTGAAATTTGTGGAAACTCAAACGAGAGCTCTGTAATTGCAAAGTGGCAGTTTTCACAAATCTTTCCATTGATTTTCGTCACCAGTTCATCAGTCAAAATGCTTAGTTGGCCACTCTGCTTTTCATTTTGGACATTAGTGCAGCCATTTTTAAATACACTGCACCACTGCCTCACTCTGCCTTCACTCATTATGTCATTTTTGTACACCTCAAAAAGTTGCCAATGAATTTCAATTGGTTTGTGGTTTTTTTTACCAACAACAACTTCACAACTCATGGAATTTTCAATTGCAGCACAAATTTTAAAAATTTACAGTGGACAAAGCAGAAGCAACACAAACCCCACACAAACACAGCTGAACGTATAATGAATGAGGGATTACTCTGACACCAAAACGGAGGCTCTAGCCCAACCCCATGCCTCTAGCGACCAAAATGTAAGTTACTTTCTGGATTGCCCACATATTTAGCAAAAATTTTAATTTAAAATTTTTTCTATCAAAAAATTACAATATAAACAATAAAATGAAATATCGTTTAATTTTAAAGAAATTTGTATATATTATAGAAATGTCGTAAACAAAAACTATTACAGTATTTTTATTATATATTTTTATTTTTTAGTTTCAATGGCAGAATCATTTTTTTATAATGAAAGTAACATCACAAAAGTATAGATCTCAATACATACCTTTGCTTCTTTTTCATCATAAAACTTCTCTTTAGCCTTAGGATGCCAATCAACAGCTATATATGTTTTATCTAAAAATAAAATGAATGAAAAAAAATATGCAAAAATTAATTAATTTCACAAATCTTTAATATATTAAATTTTATCATATAAAATTTAAATAACAAAAATGGGGACAATATGAATTCATTCACCTACATAAAATACTAAGTTATATTGTTATTCTGGGTGCCAACATGATTCTACCAATTTTGTTATACATATTATCAAAATTAGTCCAGTTATAATAGACTTCAAAAATATATAATTTTGAAGTTACATTACTAATTGAATTATGTTTAAACGTGTGAACTGCTTGCAAAACATGTAGATGGCGAAAAGGAACATAAATGTATGCACTGTAATGTAAATATACAAGTAAGGGATTCATTTTTAATGTACCATGGCCTAAACTAAACTATGACTTCCATTTAAATGTGTAATTAATAATTAAAATATAATTTTTACTACATTTCTATTCAATCACTGTGTGCCACTGAAAATCATCCAGTGTGCCATAGGTTGCCTACCCCTGCTATAAACTAATATTGTAAAATCTGCTTTGAAGCAGAGTTGACATTGCAGACAATAATGCTGAATCACAACAAGTCTAGCATAATGATATGGATGAATTATCAAAAACTATTTAAAATCAAAAAAATTTTTCATAGTAAATATGTTGAATTAAACATTCCATACAATTTATGAAAGGAAACATTTTTTTCTGAATGGATAGCTGCTAAACACATCTGTTTCAGAGGTACCTGATTTATAAACATGTAGCGTTAGGTATACAGTGTCAACTTAAAACAGATATCCAGAGGCATCTGGATACCTGTTTTAAGTTGATCTTTCCAAGCATTGGTCAGATTAGATTAAGTTACAGATTGCAGTGGATACAAATATACCTAATGTTTTGTCACCATAACATGCACCCATTCCACTACTATCTGCAACAAGAACAACATGTAGAGGATTCCAACACATCAATTGAGTAACAGGATTTAAATCTACAGCTTGATAAAACCATAATTAGTTCAGTATATTTTATAGATTGACAAGGTTATATTTTTCCCATACAGAGTATATAACCATCACAGTGTCCACCAGTGGATAGCGTGTGCTCTACAATGCAACAACATATACTCATTGCCATAAAAATTAGCACAGCAAGGAGTTCTATCGCTGCAAAATTTGGAATGCAGATAAGTCAAGCAGATATATAAATGATTAGAGTTATATTGTGATGGCTCATTGCATAAAGCCAGCAAAGAACATTAAAGTGTGCCCCCTTGGCCTATAAAAAAAGTGTACAAAGGCATCCTGTCTGTAGTTTAGTTGTTACAGAGGGTCGTTGTATCACTAGAGATGCCTTTATGTCGCAATCAAAGACCATATGAACAACTGAGTTTGAGAGGGAAAGGTTCATTGGGTTAAGAGAAGCCAGATGGTAATCTTGCTGAATAGCCCACCAACTAGGCCAGTGGTTCTTAACCTTCTTATACTCACGGCCCACCAAATATTTCATAACTTTTTGTGACCCCATTTTTTTTAATAATAATTTATATTTGTTAAATTATCTATAATAAATTGATTTTTTTATTATTGCTTTATTTCTTATATAATAAATGTAAATCATAACTTTATTATTTCATTATCTATTTAAATAACATTCAAACTTCACAATTAAACATGAAAACTCATTAATTTTTAACAAAAAATAAATTAAGAAACGTGTCAATAAATCGATTCAAAGTCCATGCTAAAACTAAACTAAAACTAAAACACCCACAACATGTAAAGATTTTGCATATCTTTTGCAAAAATATTTAAATTTTCAAAGCCTACTACTAAGCCTACTATTTTTCCTAATTATTTTTAAAAATTCCAAGCATTAATAGTTTCTTAGAATTGCTTTGGAATAAAAGAAGTAAATACTGTGGTGTAAGTAGCATATTTGCATTTATTTCTTCTGTACTAACAAAGTTGTATGTAGGAAGAAATAAAAATAAATAAATAAAACTAAAGAGGAAAACTTTATCTTTCTTATTTCATTTTTCAATACGATATTTGGTTATACATCGATTTTCTTTTTATTATATTCTGAAGAAAATTTTGCATAATTTGGCGGCCCCCTGGCAAACTTCTTATGGACTGCCAGGGGGCCGTGGCCCCCTGTTAAGAATCACTGAACTAGGCCATTCTGACAACACTGTGTGAAGGTGTTGGGACCAGTGGATGAGAGAGCATATGCATGAACAAGCACAGCCCAAGCTCAGGACACCCTTGGCAGACCACTCCTGGTCCTTCAACAAGAACACACACAGCCAACTGTATCATTGTTCACCATCCAGACGCTGGTGGCATAGACAGGCCCCTTTGTCTGTCCATACCATTTTGAGGTGACTGGGTGAGGAACATTTAGTATTATGGCAGCCATTACATATGCTGCTATTGACAGCCACCAACCCCAACAGTCAGCTCTGTTTGGGGTGCTGTCACTTAAAATGAGATTGGACTGCAATGAAATGGAACTGAATCATCTACAGCAACAAATCCAGATTCAGTTTGGCCACTGATGATGACCATATTCATGTCTAGAGGCCCCATGGTGAACACCTCAATCCTGCCTATGCTTTGGAGTGGTACACTGCCCCCACAACTGGTGTGGTGGTCTGGGGTGCCATCACATACAACAATTGGTCACCTCTAGTAGTGGCAAGACTTGCAACAGCAACTTTCCAACAGGAAAATGCTTGATTCCACAGGACTGCCTCTGCCATACTCCTCTGGCCTGTCCAGTACCCTGATTTGTCACCAATCAAACATGTCTGGAACCACTTGGGAAGTTGGACAGCCTAGGAGTTTGGCTGAACTAGAGGACTGCTTGCAGCAACTGTGAATGGAGATGCTGCAGGACACCATACAGTAGTTGTATGCCCTCATGCCTGCCCATATCATATCATATATTCACATTAGAGGTGGCCCAACAGGATACTAGAACCTCCTTTTATTTGTAAGTTTTCCTGCAATAAATGATTCTTTTGCTTTCATTTTGTAATCACTTACTTATATCACCATTACACTGTGTGAGTGTAATGGTGCTATTTGATTCCAACAACTCTTCCTTAGTGTGCTAATTTTGATGGCAATGAATACATATGACACCAAATGCATTTTACCCTAAATACCTGGTGCAGAATTTGGTATGATTAGCTTCTTGGTCGAGGATTCATTGATGACATTCTGAATAAGGATCAATAACTGAACATCCTAAACAAGATGGTGGATGAATGCCTTGATGAGTTACTTTACCACATATTCAACAGCTTTGGTACCACATGATGGCATGTCAGCTCATTCACTGACAGATGTGGGTCAGTGGAATTACAGAACAGTTTGACAACATGACACTAGACAGAACAACATGGTCCTGTTCCATGGCTATCACACTCCCCAGACTTGATCCCTTGTGAGGACACCTAAAAAGCATCAGTGTATGATGCATATGACAGGCCTGGGAACAGTGATACCAGAAATGCTATGTGCCAGCCATAATGTCTAGCAAGAAACAAAATTGCACACATTACAGATATTGCACCAAAATACTTACAATGTACATAATACATACACTGAAAAAAATTAATAGAACTTGCCCAAGAGATAAAGCATCTATGGAGAATGGATAAAGTATTTATTGTGCCCTGTAGTCCTTTCTTACAAAAATGTCATATCAATTACAAAATTCAAAAAGCATTAAGACTTAATGACAGTACAACCTATTATAGAAAGCAGTCATACTAAACACGTCATATGGCCATAAAATTCTTAAACACACACACACAGTACACATACAAAATAACAGATTTTTCTGTTACTATGCCTTGGTTAAACATAGCACCTAGACAATAGTATAAAGTAAGTAGGATACAATACACAATAACTAAGGTTTAATAAATATTCAAGGAATTATAGTATCAGTCTAACAATTAAAATATGCATTAATATTAACATAGTAACATGATCATTACATTTTTTACATATGAGTGTGGCAGAATTAATTAATAAATTAATATATACTTACTACTAAGTTGCAAAATACTTTCATCATCTTTAATTTTTTCAACTTCAACATTACCATAAGCATTTACACTACTTAAAGTAAAGAGTGGAGGGATATTTCCTTCTGACATGTGAATATTTTCTCGCTCATCAGCATCATCATCTTGTACATCACTGTCATATTCATCTATGTTTGCCATTTCAATTTCTATTTTATAAATTAAAAATATTTATAATGAAAATATTAATTTAGAAAAATTCATTTTACACAGTACAAGAATAAAGAAATAAATGCTCCAGTATTTGTACTATAATGTGATTTATAACTTATATCAACTTTTGTCATTCAGTGAGATAATAAATACTGTCAATTAAAAATACATCATCACTGACTATATTTAACTTTTAACCTGTCATATCAATAATATGAAAAATTTACCCAATTATGTTTTTATATGGATTTGTCTTATACAATTTTGATTTAACATAGTCATGTAAAAAGAGAATTAAATTTTTCCCAAATTTATTTTGATTTAACATGTTTCAATAAATGTGCCTTTTTAAAATTTCCATTTGATTTTAATTCTAAGAAAAAATATATTTACTTTCCTTTCTTGAAAACTGCTCTTTTTAAAGCAAAAATCCTTGGAATTTGCATTTAAGGCTGTTACACATACTCAAGTAAATTTTAAGATTTGTCTGTCTTTTGCAACCTATTTGAATGCATATAGTGATAATCAGTTCTATGACACATCGTGTAGCTACTGTTATTTGGGGTCAGTGAAGGGCTACATGTTATTTAATAAGTGTATCTAAGTTTTTTGGCACTTCAGTTTATTATTTCATATGACAGTATCTTTTTATGCAGATTTCTCAGAAACATATCTACCATACAAAAACAAAATTGGATTTATCTACATACTATATCTAGAATCAATGGAATAATCAATATCTATATAATTACAGATGACAGATTATAACTTTCATATTAAATTATAGCCATAGAAAAAAAATTATGCTAACTATCTGCTATCTGCTAACTAAAATTTGGATATTTTATACATAACAGCAAAAACAATAAATTATTTCTTTCTATATTTAGCCTTTTCTCATCATCAATATAAATTTTAATCAGTAAGACTTGTGAAACTTATAAGATTATTTAAATCATCATTATAATATATTACAAATCTTTTGTAGAAATTAAATTTCTCACCTCCATTTAGCCTATCTGGGTCATTAGGTTCATTCCACCATTCATCATCGGTATCCAATTCTTTCACATACCGACTATAATCAACATACAAACAGTACTGAAGTATTAAAAATTATTTTTTAAAATCAAATATATGATTTAAATACTATTTTAAAGTAATGTTTCCACTAAATTTTAATTTTAAAAAAATATATATGAAATTTATTTTTTTAAATATATTAATACAGGCAACAATTATTTGCATTTTTTGTAAATATTTGCTTTTTTAAGAAACTTAGATGGAATAAAAAAGTCCACATAAAAAAGTTATGGTTAGTAACAGTCAATGTTTTTTGTCACTATCATTTGTACATGAATAAACTATTTCTTCAGTGTGTAGGTATCATGTGAGAGTGTAATTGGTTCCTTCAAGTAAAAATTCTGAATACATCCCTCAATTTGCCGAGAATGCAAAATAAATAAACATTATTTATTTATTAATTATCAGGTATGTTTTTAAAAATCATAATTGAAAGTTACTTAATTTTATGATCTAACTTATCTTGCTTTATAAAATGATGATTAGTATAACTGAATATGATCTTAAATGAAAAATAATTATTTATTAACATAAATGCTTTTAGAATGGAATCCAAAAATGAAATAAATAAATATATATATATATATATATATATATATATATATATTTGTTATGTTTTAGAATTGATGAAATATACAATTTACCATCTGTGAAATCAGGCCATCTTAGCCATTGTCATCTTTTAGATGATATCACAAGAAACTTATCAGTTATCAGACAGAAGTGAAGGTTCCAGTGTAATTGTCATAATTCAACATTAGAAAAAAAATTAAGGAGAAGAGTACAGTGTGTGCTGCAGAAAGTAAAAAACGTTTTTTATATTGATTTATTTTAGTGAAACACTAAATCACATTAAAGTAGTATGTACAACTATTCACAATTTGAAACAAATAATTGTTAGTAGTTGTACATAATATTATAGTATATATACATTACATATTAATTAAAAACTTTTTGTTCAGTTTTAAACTGATAATTCATCTTACAATAAAAAATATATAATTCAAAATCATTTAGATACATAAGATATTACTTTAACTATGCTGTATTTTAAAATTATTTTAAATGATTTATTTTGAACATACATATTCTTTACATACACACAAACTTGGCATTAATGTATGCACTCAGAACCAGAGATTGTCTGCTTAGACAGGTGTCAACTTAAGTCAAATATCTGTTAAAAACTGCTATATATTTTATCCTATCTGATAGTTTTTTAAAATAATTAATGAAAATTTTACTTTGTAAAAAAATGAGTGAAAAGAACAAATAGAAATAGCTGAAGAATCACCTAAATTGAAGAACTATTTTAACCTGATAAGTTATTAACATAATTTGGCACCATTTTGTACTAAATTCAAAAGTTAGAAATCAATGATTAATTAATTCAGAGAAATATATATTGAAAGATCTAGCATGGAATAACATTCAAAATTGCAATTGCTGCAAGCTATACAGACATTAAGCCTAATAAAAGCTTCAAGCATTGATTTAAGAACTTATTTAAAAATTTAAGTTTTTTACAATAAAATTACATTTTAACATAAAATTGTTATATATAATCACATAATATACAAAATTTCAACTTACGACATTTTATTGATAATAGACTGAAACAGAATATTATACGTGCATCCATTACGTGGTACTGGAACTAAAAGTGGCTGTCCAAATAACTGGTGAGATGATGTACTGAAATTATTTGTTCCTGGCCTCAGTCTACTATAAAAGACGTATTATTATTATTATTATTATTATTACAAAAAATGAATTAAACTATATACATTTTGAATAATAAACTATATTTTAGAACTGAAAAAACCCGACTGCTCAATCATTGAAGTATTTTAACTTTCATAAACAGTTTTGAAAATATGCTTAAGTATATTTTTAAAACTTTCAAAAAAACCTCTGAAAAATTACCACTTTAGGCATGCAATTTGTATAATTTTTCTTTATTGTCATATGATCACATATGTTACATTGTGCTCTGATTTGATTTTTAGTGACCTGACATCATAGATGTCTTTCACAATTTCCAAAAAAAAGTAGTCATGATGTCATGGATGTTTGCAAGCTATGTGTAATGTAATGACATGGATGTCTGCCAATTTCTACAACCTTGAACATTTGGAGGTCTATAAAAAAGCCTAGACTGCTATGACCTTCAACAATTTAAATGTTTTTGTGGCTTTATTTTGTGCCCAAAAATGCAGAAAAGTCATTTTCTGGTACTTATGGGAAATACCTCAGCCCTCTTATTTCCAGCTGAACTTATTTCACATTAGCCCACATTATTCAAAATTTGAAGGGCTTCCCAAGAGAGGTCATCAAGAACATTGTTCTGTAAGCAAACCAATATTTCATAAACTAAACAATGTATGATACTGAAGTTTGGCATACATGTAGATAGGACACATTACAGGATTTTTCAGAATCATCATATTTGAGGAACAGCAATTAAATGCAGTGTAGTTATGCATGAAAAATCAGCAGAATATTGTCAAATTATGCATTTATGCTTATTTAAAAAACCTGCATGTGATCACAGATTAATCTATAATTTAAATAAAATAAAATATACTAAATATACTAAAATAAATAAAATACTTGGGGAATCAGTGTCAGTTTAGAAAAATTTCTAATAAATAGAATTGCATTATGTATTCTCATATTAAATATTTTGCAATTCAAAATAGGGTTAAAAGTAGCTTAAGCGACTAAATATTCCAAAAATTTGCCTAAAATTTTTACAGATGGATAGCATATAGCATAAGGATATCATGGAAGCATAAGTAAGTTACAGTGACCTCTCAGTTATACAACTCTAAGAGGACCAATAATAAAAGTCATAAAGTGAAAAAGTTCTACAAAAGAGAGATTGACTAACTTGAATGAAAAATGGTAAAAATATAACTGTAACTCTTTCAGTACTGATTACCACTGTTAAAAGTATTATTTCATTTAAATTCAAAATACAAAGTTAAATCTGGCAACATTGTTACCTACACAGTGCGGCAATTAAATTCCGGGACTGAAGCTATATCTCAGCAACCAGTAGCAACATCTGTTTAAATTTTATGTCATATGAAGTTTGGACATATATGAACATAACCTAAAACTTTTATTTAAATCGGTTGACATTTATCATTGTTTTTGATATTCTGTTTATCAGTTTATTTTGTTACATGTCGGAAAACAATAATGAAACAACGTGCTGTTATTAAATTTCAGGCTAAACTTGGCACAAGTGCCACAGAAACGTTCAAAATAATGCAAAAAGTGTATGGAAGTGAGTGTCTATCACGGTCAAAGACTTTTGAGTGGCACAAGCGATTTTTGGAAGGCAGACAATCACTGGAGGACGACAAACGTGTGGGAAGGCCAATAACAATTCGAACAGCAGATTCGATTCAAAAAGTGCAAGAATTTGTATCCAACGATTGCAATGCGACACTGAGAATGATGGAACAGGCATTAAACATTAACAAAGAGACAATACAACAAATTCTTAAAGAAGATTTGGGCAAAACAAAAGTCTGTGCTAAATTTGTTCCGCACACACTAACCCAAGAGCAAAAATTGATGAGACTAGAACATTCCAGAGAGATTGTACGAGCAGCAAATAACAGCTCAACCTTCCTCAAATCAATTGTTACTGGTGACGAGACCTGGTGTTTTCAATATGACCCACAAACAAAACGTCAAAGTGCCGAATAGAAGTCAAAATCATCACCTCAAGCCAAGAAAACACGAAAAGTTGCATCAAAAATCAAGACGATGTTCATTGTTTTCTTCGATAGCAAAGGCATCATCCACCGTGAGTTCGTCCCACAGGGTCAAACAGTTACTGTTGCTTTCTACTTGGGAGTTTTACAACGATTAATGAGAAGAATTCATCGAATTCGACCACAATATCGCAATTCTGATGACTGGTGTTTTTTACACGATAGTGCACCGAGTCACACATCATTGATTGTTCGTCAATTTTTGGCACGAAATCAAGTCTGTGTGTTGAATCATTCGCCGTATTCCCCCGATTTAGCACCATGTGACTTCTCTTTATTTCCAAAAATGAAAATGAAGTTGAAAGGATGCATTTTTAATGATATTGAAACCATCCAAAGAGAGTCTACGCGCATATTAGAGGCAATACCGAAAATTGAGCTTGAGCAGGCATTTGAATCACTATTGAATCGCTGTAAAAAGTGTATTGAAGCAGGAGGAGAGTATTTTGAATAATTTAATAAAAGGATTTGAATAAAATTGTTTTGTTTCATTTTTATAGATCCAGTCCCGGAATATAATTGCCGCACTGTGTATGTCACCCAGAAATTAATGTGCATATCCAAGTTTTGCTGCAAAAGTGACCTGCTGGGCCAAAGAACAGTACTGTATTTTTCTTTATTAAAATCTCCATAGGACAGAAACTGGAAGTATGTGGATTTTGGAAATTTTGTTGGCCTTCTGAAGGTTACTTTGACATAGAATACATGTCAAAAAAGGTCAATTTGTCAAAATTTGAAAAATATGCATGTAAATAATCATGGCCTGACACAAAATTCATACCAAAGTTATTAGTCAATACATACCTGGCAACAATTTTAGGGAAATGCAACAATAGCCTGGACATAAATAACAATGGTCGCTAAACAGTTATGACCTACCATTTGTTTTATCTAAATGTATAGCCAACCAGTAGCCACTATCTAAAATCAGATATTATGTCCAGTGTGTTAATCCTCTTTGCTTTCTTATCTTCCTGGCCACCTGTTTAACCTATGGCAAACTGATCCCACTCTGTTCTTGTGATTGATAATCATGACAGTAAAGTGAGGAAAAAATATATTAGTCTGAAACATTTGTAGGGGTATAGAACTGAGAGATTTTAGACATTGTCTCCCATAGGCTTCAGTCAGGACCAGTGAAAAACATCTCATAACTGAGAGTTGCTTAAATGAGAGGTGTGTAAGTGAGATGTCACTGTAATTTGATAAAAAATGTCTATGAAAAAAAATAGTTGCAAAAAATTGCCACTACTGAAAGAATTAATAAAATGTTTAATACTAATAAAAGTTTTTACAAATAGTTTTAAAAGAAATTATGTAAACAAATTTTATAACTAGAAAATAATCATATGATTAGTCATATACAAGCCCATTAATGCTGTATTTTTATAAACATTATACTAAATTTACCTTCTCTCTCTCATGTAAACTGGTAAAATAAGTATATTTGAATCATTTCTACCTGCAACAGGAAGCTCATATCTACAAAAATAAACAAATAATAATAAATGTAATTGAGTTTATAATAACAATTTTAATATTAAATTTCTGAATAAACTTTAAATAAAAAAAATGTAGTATGTTAAATTAACATGTTTATTACTATAAAAACTGATTTAATTCAATACTGCTGTATTAGCTCTCTCTCTTGCTCTCTCCACAAATATATATATAATACACATTTGCAAAAAATTTTAATAAAAAAATAAACAAGTTTTATAACAGAAATTAATTTTTTTCTATTCACATTCATACATTAGTGAATCATGATAGCTGTATATCATCATACAGAAAAAAGTGTTTTTGTACATTCTCATCAAACCTTATTTTCAAATTGTAATTTTTTTCTTCCCATATTTGCATTTCATTTACAAAAATTTTAATTTTTCCAACAAAATTTATATTATAAATAGTTTTAAAAATATCAAATGTCCTTGAATATATTAACAGGTTAGTCAGTTGGACTGTCTTAATGTAGTAAATATGTTAATTCTTTGCTTATTATGATCCTAATAGTAATATAATAATTATTAAATAACAAATTTTTGTACAACTTTATAAAATCTTTAAGAGCTTTTAAATTTTGAAAACTAATAATGAAATTTTTATAGTTCTAAAAAAATTATAGGTAAAGGTTCTAAATGTACAGGTAACAAACTGAGTAAAATTTAAATATATTGCTATTAAACTTATTATTAAAGTGAATATCAAAAATACCTACACATAAATTTCATCTCTATCTAGTATGTTACTTAGGTTTTCTTCTGATTGATATATTTTATGAAACCTGCAGTTGTACACATCAGCAACAAGTAACTAGAAAATTAATTAATTCATTAAACTAATCTACTTTATTAATAAAATATTTTAAATGTACTTATTCTAATTTTAATAATAAAAATAAAATTATAACACACAACTCATATAATGAGGTCATAAAGATTAAAATAAATATAAATTTTAAAATATAAATATCGAGTGACAAAAATTTTTCAATTCACATTTTTTTAATCAAATTTTTATAAATATCATAATTTAAAAAGTATAAATCTGATTATTGAAACTATATTTTAATACAGTGTATTTCAATGTTAACAGTTCTTTGAAAAAAATTGGAAAGTTGCTCTTTATGTAGTTACTATCTATTAGGATACACAGAAAACTATGATATTCTCAGCAATATCAAATCTAAAAAAACTATTGTCTTAGGCTTACATATATAGGCAACACAATATTAACTAAGCAATAATATGCAAATTTGCACTTCATAAGACTACATAAGCAGAGGGCTAATATTCTTGCCGGTATACATATGCTTGACAATTGCAAAATTTAGGTTGATTACTATTGCCATATATCCTATAACTTTAATTTGGCATCCTTGAATTATCTTTACAATACTGAAAAACAGTCTTTGAGATATATTTGAAAAAAGTAAAATAAAATTATTTGCAGCAGCAGCAAAAGAATGACTGAAGATCCTAGTTTAAAATTTTTCTTTGCAACCATGAACATCTACAGAGAAGGCAAATGGGGCATTTTCCCTCTCCTGGGATTGAGTAAAATATTCTACAAATCATGATCATACAAACAATTGAGATATACAAATATGCAACCTTACGCCCTCGACTACGAAATTCTTTGATGCAGGTACTCCTCACTTTACGACCGAGTTCCGTTCCAACGACTACGTCGTTAAGTGAATTGGTCAACAAGCGAGGAGCATGCGCCGGGAATATAGAATCGTTATAAAATTATACAAATTATGCAACAAACTTCAAATTTATTCATAAAAAGACATGCATATGTACATATTATCATTTGTCGGAATGAAACTGACTGAAATAGTGGATAGCAATCCTATTATAGTATGCTTAGTGCGCATGTCACCATTCACCACTGACTGACACTCAAGCTGAGAAAGGGGATTCCCCGAATTGCAGGTTGAAGCTCAATTGGTTGTAAGTGTGAGTGGTCGTAAAATGAGGAGTACCTGTACTGTATTCTACAATTCATTCGGTAGTTCAGAAAATAAATTTCATTTTTTATTCACAAAAAAATTTCTTATAATATATAATATTTTATTGAATTATATATTGATCATTTTGGTCCAATGCCATATTTCTAGTAGTGACATGATTCCATGCTCATAAAAGTTCTGATCTTTGCTTACAAAAAAACCGATTCAAGTGATTTTTGACATCTTCATTTGAAGTAAATGTTATACCATTTAAAAAATTTTGTAAAGACTGGAACAAGTAATAATCTGAGGGTGTCAGATCTGGCAAATATGGTGGGTGTGGTAGCACATCCCATCCACACTAACAGCTTCTGATGAGTTACCAAACTTGCGTGAGGTCTGGCATTATGGTGAAACACTACACCTTTTCTGTTGATCAATTCTGGCCTTTTCTGTTTGATGGTATCACTCAATTTGTCCAATTGATGGCAGTATACTTCTGAACCAATTGTGGAATTGTCTGGTAGAAGCTTGAAAAAAGCTTCTACCAGACAATTCCACAATTGGTTAAAACAATTTCCTTAAAATCCCACCAGAGAGCATCACTTTTTTTTTGACAAATATCAACTTTTGAAGTGCTTTGAGCAGGCTCATCTTTTCTACTCCATGATTGCTTGCATTCAACATTGTTATAAACAATCCATTTTTTGTCACCAGTTATGATTCATTTCAAAAATAAATCATTTTCTTGATGTTTGAGAAGCAAATCACAGATGTCAATGCGACAAAGCAAATCTCTTTCTTAAGAACATTTGAAACCCATATATCGAGCTTTGAAACAAAACAGTCGTTTCAAGTGATCATAAACAGTTAAATTCAACAAGTTTAATCTCTTAGCAATTTCTCGTGTTGTTATTTGGCAGTTTGCTTCAGTCAATACTTTTATTTTGTCTTCATCAGCTTCAACTGGCCTTCCAGAACATGATGCATCTTCAATATCAAAATTGCCTGAACAAAATTTTGCAAATCAGTTTTGGCACTATTGTTCTGGCAACATGTCTTCTCCATATGCATCACACAATTTTTTTCTTGCTTGAACAGCATTCTTACCTTTTCGGTAATAAAAATAGCAAAATATGCCAAAAATGCTGCTTTTGATTTTCCATATTTAATGGGACAAAAAAAAAATTGCAAAGAATCAAACAAAATTTTTTACAAGCCTTGAAATGTCAGCTGTCAAAATATATAATGACAATATGATTTAGAATAAAATTGACAGGTAAAAATACAACTAATCCCTCTAGTGTTAAAAAATGATATTACTTGCCGAACAATCCAATATTCATGAAAAAACCCCCCAAAAAAATTGAATAAAAATTTATTGATGTGATTATTTGTTTCCAAGCTTTGCCCCCGGTAAATTATCTGCAGATGCCCATGTTTGCAGCTAGGTACATACATATTCTAAGAGTTTGTTTATTCAGGTGAAATTCTTTGCTTAGTTCTGTTGCTTTAACTGCTTTGAAGAAGATTGTACAATAGAGAGTGATAAGGACTATATTGAAAAGTAGAATGCTATTTCCTAGTATGTCTATGTACTAATAAAGCTTAAAGTTCACAATTTGCCTATCTTAAAAAGTTATAAATCATTAGATAATCATTTTAAAAATAAATGTTAAAACATACATATTAATAATAAATTTACTGGAAATTCTATATCTTAAAGTCTACTTACACTATGTAATAAACTGAATATCTTAAATAGCTTTTATATTTACAAGGTCTGTCTGGAAAGTTTGCAAACTTTTGCAAATAGAAGTTGTTTGCATTTACCTAGACACTAGTCAGTTTTGTTGCCTTCAAAGTAGTCCTCTCCTGAGTCTATGTAGTGAATTCAGCATTTCTGCTATGAAAAAAATGCATCCTGAAACACTTCTTTTGGGATGATGTGCAGCTTTGATAGCAAGTTTTCCTTAATGGTGGCATCAATGGGTTCAAAATGGCAATGTTTGAGAGTGGATTTTAATTTGGGAAGAAAAAAAAGCCTGCTGGGGTGTTGTGTGGATGGAAGCATTGTCACGATGCTGTTCTCTCCAAGTAGTCAGTCTTTTCGTCCTCACTGCTTCATGAAGACATTTCATCACCTCCAGATGGTATTCCTTATTTACTGTCTTCCCTTCTGGAAGAAATCTGGAAATCTGTTGAATGACACCATCAGAACTGAACAAAACAGTGAACAAGACCTCCATATTCAACCAAACTTACCAAGCCTTTCTGAGTCGCAAGAAAGATTTTCCCACCCACTGTGATGACTGACATTTTGTTTCCACCTCATATCCATAGACCCACATCTCATTCTCAGTGATGATGTTTTAACATGAAATTTTTATCAGACTTAGCTTGTCCCAGAACTCTTCATTCAATTGCACTTACAGAAAGAAAATTGCAAAAAGAAATCAATACATGTTTACACAAATGAATATAACATAACAACAAAAGAAGATAGAACAAACTGCTTTCGGCAGATAGTGCAAAAAGCTTGCCAGTAGAGAGCTGTGCAAACTGCATTCAGATTCAATTATTGGTTAGTGTGTAATTTAAAAAGTTCACAAACTTTCCGAATAGACCTTGTATATTTATTTTTTTTAAAAACCCATATCATCACAGATTACACATTCATTTTTTGCTAATATTTATTTGTTATCATAATAATAAAAAAAAAGTTTCTTAATATATAATAAAGTGATTAGTATTTAATTTAAAACACTTAAAATTCAATCATTCAAATATCAGTTTTGGCTTCGAATATAAAACTTACCTTATCAGAACTAACATCCATAGTTTTTCCTATTGCATCACATAAATCTTGTACTATGCCCATTTTTGGTACTGTTAATTTCATCTGAAAAGTTAATTGTTTGTTACATGAAAAAGTACTGTATTAGTCTAAAGAAAACAACACTTACTTGTATTGGCCTCTTTGCATCATCTAAAGGAACATAAGAAACTTCTATTTGTCTTTCTTTTTTAATTGGCAGAGGTAATGAAAGATAACAAAATGGATCAAATGTAACAGATATTTTTGAGCATTCTGGACAGACTAAAGTTGATTTTAATAAACCATGAAAAGTATCTACTATTATGGAATTATTCCTCTTCAAATAATTTTCCCAAGCTTCCTTAGCTACTATCTATTTAAGAAAGGAAAAAAATGTACATATGTATATTTAATATATAACAACAGTATGGACTGTATTCAAATATAAATTTTAAGGAAATAAATTTAAAATTGCATTTTCCATAAAAACTAGCATGGTTATGAATTAAGTTAGATTAAGAAATGTATAAAATATATTGATTACATCACATGCATAATTCCAACAGCATATAGTTATAAACATCCCATTATATCTGATACATTATAATAAAGCTCTACACGAACTGTCATATAATATTGGGCTAAATAGTCCTGTTCCGGGCTGATTCTTTTCTTCTAGTTTATTCTAAAATTATTTAATTTAATACAAGATGGTGCCTTATGCCTCCCTCTAGAGACAAATTAATTAGTAATTCAAAATTATTATTGCCCTTATTTAGCTTGATATTATACTGTAGTTGGTGTAACTTTAGCACACAGTTAATGTTTCAGTTGGATGTTTATAATTAATAAAAGAAATATGTGCATTTTATGTTATTTGATTACTTAAATATCAATTTCAGATTTTTGAAAAAGATTCTAGTTAGAAATTAAAATTATGATTAGTCAATTTAATTTGATTTGGCAAAATTATGTAACCTTTTCATTTAACACATTCAGCATTACTTTTATAAGGAATGTAAATGCAAAAAAATAAATGCACAACAATATGTGATTTTACAAAAGATAAATCTTAAAATACAAACAGCACGTCTTTCCATATTCTAAAATTTATAGGAATTAAATACAGTCAAACCTCAGGTTTCAAACTTAATTCGTTCCTAAAAGTTGTTTGAAAACCAAAACAAATTTTCCCATAAGAAACAGTATAAAATAGATTAATCAATTTCCAACCTCCAAAACAAAACCTTTTTAGCTGTATTTCATGCATTAAAATACCTATAAAGGCAATATAATATAGATAATATAATATTATGTATAATATCTATTCTATGTATATATAATTTAAAAGTAAAATGTTTTGTCATTGCCTACTAAAACCAAAATTAACATTTTACAAAGAAGAGCTACAGAGACTTAACTCTGTCTGCATGAAATATAACCAATCAATCAAGACTAACAACAAGTACTTTATCCACAGTTTCCAAAATATTATGTTTCAATTGATTTATTTCAACTTTAATTTTATTTTTGGTGTAAAGGCCTGTTTTAATTATTATTTTATTATTTTTAAATTTAATTATTATTATCAGCTTTAATTAACTGGCTAACTACTATTAATACAATATACAGTACAACCTCTCTATGGCAACCACCCATGGTTCCTTCAAAAAGTGGTCTTTTAGACAGGTGGTGCTGTAATACCGTATTTCTGTATGTATTTTGTGCACTTTTCAGTCATTTCTACTAAGCAAAACTTGAGGTGAGCAAAAATAAGCAAATTTTTTCAACGACAGAGCTATATTGGCACTGTATTTTATTCTTATCAGATATCAGATCTTACAGGAGTCGTCGTGATTTTATAAGAGATTTAATACCAATATTTTCAAGATTAATACAATACTCACATTTTCTCAATTATGATGCACACTTTCTTTTTTCCGATTTAATTAATTCAACTTGGTTCTTTTCGTTTGCTCCTCAGTTATGTGTATTACATCATTGATATACAAGTGCATTGTATCTCCCCATCACTTTGGTTTTCGTTAGTTTAATTTTATTTTAACTTTAAAAATACTGTATTTTTTTAAATATTTAATATTTTCTTAAGTCCAATAAGGAAAATTATTAATTAATAATAAAACGATTTTATTATTTTTACTCATAATACAATTTCATTACTCCTGCAATTGTCATTGGACTATCACAGAATCGAAAAAAGAAGGTTGCCTGTAAAACTGATTTTTGCATTAATGCCTTTATTGTTTTTTGAATATTTTGTGTGCAAAAAATTACTAGGATATTATTTTTCCAAAAATATCATGGAAATAAGGTAGATTGATACAGAAACTATTTATCGCACATGTACTGTATAATAAATAAATAAAATAAATTTTATCAAACAATGAGATCAGCCAATTAATTATATTGTGTACAATATTTTATGCCCCTAAGAAAATACTGTAGTCTATAGTAAAATAAATTTTGTTTTCCCACAGTTAAACTTCACCGCTAATTGCCATTGTGATAAACCATTTTCACTTTCTCTGATAACTTTAACACGATCTTCTAACAACAGCACTTTGCATTTCTTTCGTTTCTTGGACAATTTCGAACAAACTGAAATTAATTTCCTTTGTTGCTAGACTAATTCGTTAACACCTGCACTGCACCTAATTTCACGAGCGGGAGAAGTGCCTGAGATGGGTTCGAGCAAGCATTTAGACCAGATATATTCGCGGAAGTGGTCGCTTATTATAGTTGTTTTGGACCAAAAACCGATTCCTGTGGTCGTGTTACACAGGTGGTCGTTTAATACTGGTAACTTATACGAAAACTCTATGTATAAACTATTCTGTGCCAGAAATTTTTGCTTGTTTTGACAGGTACCCGTCGAATGCAGGTGGTTGCCTAAGCAGTTTTCACCGTACAGTATATTATACTATATTAATAAATTTTTGTCATTTAATTTAATTTAAGCATATCTAAACACAAATTCTTAAAAGCCATTTATATTACGTGAATGTCAATTAATGAAGTTTTTATTAATTAATTTGATTTAAATTCAATTGTGAAATGTACCAAAAAATGAAAATAGCATTTTTTCTTCATGTGCATTGAAATGTAATTTAAATAGCAATATCATCGATGATTCTTATCATGAGGTGATGTGATCTTGGTTCCTTTAACATATGAATCAGTAGTCCTGTCATTGATTGATCGGGCTGTCAATTTTCTTTAACATATGTTTAGTTTAATTATGGCAATGCAACACATGAGTGATCTTCCAAGAGGGAATGCCTCCTGGGAGGTCTTTTATGGAAAAATGGCCCCTATTCAGATGTTACTAATGTGAAGAAAACCTGGAAAACTCCACATGGCCAGTCCGTTGGCAAGGCACGAACCCACAACCAACTACCAGTGTTCAATAGTTTTATCCACTTGGCCACTGTTGGGTCTTTAATGTAGGAAGTGTAGAAAGTTGACCATTGGTGGCCAGTTCTGCTGAGTAGCTTATTTGGCAACAGAGTTATCATATAGCAACCAGAGGCAAAAATGAGTTCAAAATTTTGTTTGTAAACCAAACTGTTTGAAAAGGGAGGCATTTGAAACCTGATGTGACTGTACTTAAACATGTTTAGATTAAGTTAGAAAATTTACAATAATATTTGAATTTAAATGCATGTTATATGACTTTTTTGCTATTAACAACTTAAAAATCTTATAAATTATTTTATTTATTAACAGAAATTTAATTTTTTGATCTTTATTTGATTTCGTTTTTACAATACATAAATATTGAGTAAATAAAATAATAACTTTTTAATTAATGAGTTGCAAAAGAAATTATATTAATTAATAAAACATGGATTTTTCATTTCACAAATAATTATGAGAGGGTGAATGAATCTAAAATAATTTTTATTCTTATATACAATCTAAAATTTCATACAAAATAAGCAGAAAAACTTAAATATTTTTTTTCATAAAGGATGTTCTGTTAACTATTAAAATATCAGATTGTTATTAAAATTATAATACCTCATCAGGTCTTCCATCAGCATCTCTTAATTCTATGTATGGTTTTTTTTTCACTCTATTCAAATCTTCATGTAATCCATCCAGAAGAAATGCCATTAATTCTTGACAGTCTTGTTGCTGATAGCCAGAAAACTGAGGTGCAAATCTTCCAACAATAGTCTATTAAAAACTTTTATTATTCTATATAATTTAATATTATTTTTAAATAATTGATTTAAAATGTTTTTATGAATAACATTTAATTAAGAGAAATACATTTTTTTAAATTTTGAGTTATCAAATATTGAAACTGCATTTAATTTCATCTCATTTATATATTAGTAAATTTCTTAACAAAATAGATTTATTTTAGTATATTCATATTACTCATAAATAAAATATATAAGAAGAAAAACATATATTGTAAATTAAAAGTTAGTTGACTAATGTAAATTTCAAGAAAAGAGGCTTAGAACACAAAAAATACCTAATAATTTGATCACAAACTGTATCAAGCTATTAATGTTTTCCAAATGGTAATACAAAACAGAATACAAAAAAATGTTGTAGAGTAAAGCAAAAATTACATAAATTTGGTTATTGTCACCAAGCAATATCTTAAAGTGGTAGTCATCTGTAAACTTGGTGTGGACAGTATGATCTGGTAATGCTTTATTAGAGATTGGTTAATAACAGTGACAACTTGTGGCTATCTAATATAGGACACTGCATAAAAACCCAACCTATGTACTGTACAGCTTGATATTTCTATATTTCTAATTCTTCTATGTGATCACATTGTTTATGACAGCACTGCCATTTCAATTATTTTATTGTATCGAGATGTAGCAGCTAAATTAGTGGGACTGTTTTCTGAATGGGAGATGGCACTGCTGTTTAGTGCTGTCACAGTAGGTCACACAGCAAGCAACTGCTCTAATAAAATCATTTTTATTTTATAGTTTTAATCAGTACTGGTTTTGATTAAAAAAAACAACCTTAATTTTAACCATATATAATCATTTATATGAGTACTATGTGATAAAAATCAACATATTATTTTGTATTGTTCATTGCTTTTTGTCCCTTAATTACATTAAATTTTTGTGATAACCAAACCAGTTATTTAAATTTTAGGGCTTATCACACCAGTGAATATGATATTCATAAAAAGTTTATTTAGTTTATTTTATATCTTAGTTCACAAAAGAATAAAGAAACTTTACAATGATTGAATATAAAATGTACACAATACACTCAAAATGCATTTCAGATTCTTTTGGAGTTCCTCCTCAATTGTTTTTATAAAGATAAAGTAAAATATACATAAAATTTACATTAAAAGGTTTAAATAACCACAAAGACATCACAATTAAAGAAACTCATATGGGCTGTATAATAGATTCCATCTTTTCCCTCTATTTTTCTTAATCCAGCTGTGGACAGCAATATACACAATTAACAATAATCAATAATAAACTACATTTAACATAAAGCAATAAAGGCAATGGGTGTAATACTCATAATTCAGAACCCTGAAGGATTGATGTAAAATTACATCAAAAAACAACTCTGGTATACATCTTTACAATCAGTTACTGGAGAAATAGCCGTACTTACATAATGGCTATTTCTCCAGTAATTGATTTGCGTACGAAATATGCTTATTCTTTGATTAAGATCTTCATTCACAAATAATCACATATAATTTAAGCCAAAGGACAAATCCTTTGATTTAAATTATATATGATTATTTGTGTAAAATTTGGGTTAAATTTATCATCCTTTCCTCTTTATTCTAATGTCAGTTATCTCAGTTAACCATGTTGAACTTTCCACCATTAAAACAATATGTGATTCTATGTTGACTGAGAAATGAACTGTCATTGGCCAATAGAAATGCATCTTGACAGCAACCGCCACAAAAGATAAAATTCATCCAACTTTTGCGGCATGAGAAAAGCAGCAGAAAATTGACTTCTGTGACAAAAAAGTGAAGTCATTCTGCCACTTTTGCTGTGTGCATCTACCCTTATGTTATTATTCATTATTATAAAAAGTCAGAATGCTTAATTTTGGAGTAGGGCAGTTTTTAGTTTTTAAACTTTTGAATGGCAATAATGAGTAAAATTTTAAGTCAGACTTCCATTCAAGATATGACAGATGACCACATCTCTCTCTCTCTTGCCACCCTCTTGACCTTTAACCACCAAACTTTAACAGCATCAATGCCGATATATAGAAATAACCTTGCCAAGTTTTAAAATAGATATACTGTAATGTAAAGTAGATACTGATATACAAACACAAAACTTTGTAAGGTTTATATATATGTTACCATCAAAACCCGTTTTTAGTTAGAACGCGTTTTAACTAGTTGAAACTAGTTTATACTGGATGTCTTTGTTAAAACCCGTTTTGTCTAGTTAAAACTAGTTTTAACTCAAATTCATTTTTGACTAGCAGTGAATTCTAGTTTTAACTATATAAAACGGGTTTTGTCTAGTTAATTTACTGCTATACATGCTTTGATTTTAGATAAAACTAATTTTAACTTTTAACATTAGTTAAAACTAATTTTAGCTACATAAATATGTTTGGAGGAAATAAAGTTATGTATAGTGATTCGGGGAAGATGCGTAACATTTCGCTTATGAAGGAAATTATAACGATAATTTGGGTTTTGGAGGCCTCTAACGAAAATATCATATTCTTGAGTATGTTTTTCAAATAAAACTTTGGAGTATATGAAAAATAATTGTATATTGTGTTTGCAATGACAACTTTTTCACTGTCTGGCATTTTAGGCATCTCACCCCAAGTATCTGGGCGAGATGCCAAATGCCATTAGGGTAAGATACAAATATAATTGCATGAAATTAATTTTCGAATATCTTAAACCAATTTTAATTTATTGCATATGTAGTACAAAGTACTTCATAGTAAGTATAACAGCGCAGTATAAGTATTGTTAAGTTTCCATCCATTCTAACGTGCTCTATAGCTAGCTGAACGCTTTTTTCAGTGCAAAAACCTTTTTGAGAAGTCCTTATATAATTTCTATGCATATCCTGCAATAAAACGAGAAAACAAATTTATTAAAAATAGGCATGTTACCCCAAGAAAAATGTGGCACCTTTCCCATTAGATGGGGTAAGATGCCTAGTGGAGTCACGTGTTCTAGCATGTCCGATCGGAATCGGTGGTAGCTGACAATGGAAACTTTAGAACCTTAACTACATCACACATTAATTGTTTTTCGTAATTTTTAATAAATTCTATTTTAAACAGTAACTTCTCACTAAAAATTCTATTTTAACTTTTAGTTTTAAAATGATTCTAGAAACATTTCACAACAAAAACTTCGTTCTTCTCTTGCTTTTATTCTTCTCAGATGTAGAAAATGAGGTAACGGTAGCCAACTACAGCTTTCCACACTCAATATTGGCCCAACGATTCATCATACAAATACATGACAATATCTGACATCACCATTTGAAAATATCAAAAAGTAGGCATCTTCCCCCGCTTACCATCTTACCCCAAATCACTCTATATGTTGCAGTCAAAACCAGTTGTTAGTTAGAACGGGTTTTAACTAGTTGAAACTAGTTTATACTGGATGTCTTTGTTATAACTAGAATTTACTGCTAGTCAAAAACAAATTTGAGTTAAAACTAGTTTTAACTAGTTAAAACGCATTCTAACTAAAAACAGGTTTTGACTGTAACATATACAGGGTGTCCCATAAGTCTGTAAATAGTTTAAAAATTCATAAAACTTGAAAAGAATTGATATACTTGAATGTGGTTTGCGTAAATGTTATTCTCATGAAAGAGGATTTTTTTGGATAGAGAAAAAGAAAATAGTTCAAATTTTTGTCAACAAGGGACACTGAATGCAAGAAAACCACTGGAATTGTACAAATCTGAGTCTTATAAAATGCAGGGTGTACGATTAACAGCCTATTTCTGAATTTTCCTGTTACTGGCACTGACATACAATTTTCATTATGATGAAGTTGATGTTGGTGGATAAAGCATTATTGGTGAAGTTGTTTTATCTCAGCCATGAATTGCCAGCTGAAACTTTATGAAGGTTTAGGACACAGAAAAGAATGAAGAAAGGTTCAGGTCCAATCATTCCTGCCAGATTGGTTTCCCTAGTATGACATTTCAAAGAAACGAAAAGTTTGTGTAATCGCCCACACAGTGGTGCACCACGTTTATCAGAGGTCTATCATCATATGAAAACTGTATGTCAGCGCCAGTAACAGGAAAATTCAGAAATGAGCTATTAATCGTACACCCTACATTTTATAAGACTCAGATTTGAATTCCAGTGATTTTCTTGCATTCAGCACCCCCTATCAACAAAAATTTGAACTATTTTCTTTTTCTGTACCGAAAAAAAACCTCCCTTTGAGAGAATAACTTTTATGCAAATCACATTCAAATATACCAATTCTTTCAACTTTTATGAATTTTTAAACTGTTTACAGACTTATGGGACACCTTGTATATAAAACACATGATTCTATGTTGATTGAAAACATATTATTATATATTTTTAAAATATAATAATAATAATTTTTGTCTTGTTTTAGTTGTTATGACTTGACTGGTCCGACAGAGTACACAGCAACTGGTTGACAACTAAGTATAACTCAGTAAACTCAACATAATAATATTTTGAGCTCATGGAGTATCACAACATTGAGAAATGGAGAAAAAAAAACCCTGGTTTCTTTCCCCATTTCTCAATGTTGATTTCAGAGGCATAGCTACCATGGAGCAGTTAGAGAAAACTGCTCCTGGCGCGCAAATCACGAGGGTGCCAATTAGAAAAGATGAAATAAAAACTTGTAAAAACATTTGTAAAACAATTTTTTGGATTTAATAATTAATCAATTAACTATTAGATTTGAATCTGTTTGACACTTATGTACACTTTTTAAGTGCTTATCGCCTGCATAATTTGTCTCGTCATCTGATAAAAATATTCTGAAATGATCAGAATTGTTACAATCTGCATATCCTTCCGACATTTGCCTAGTTTTGGATTTCAACTGCTTCAATTTAAAATGTGTTTTTATAGTCAGGTAAAAGAAATTACTTCTATAAGTGAAGTTGCTGAACTATTTTTATTTCACACCGCAGCCTGAAATAGGTTCTCTGACATTATTGCAGCATGACTCATTTTTTTAACTTTATGGGCAATGATGACAGCAGAACGAAATTTTTCAAAACTAAATGGGGATGCAAATGTTGATACTCCAAAATTTAATAACCCTACATTACATTCGATAAGAAACAGGAAAGAGTGATAAGATGGCATCAGAAAACATTTGGTAAATTTATATAAAAACATAATTTTGCAAAAATTTGTAGGTAGCAAGCTTTAAATATAACAACTTATAATCAGAATTTCTAAAATGGTGAAATTATATACTGATATTTTCTTTGCAAAATGAGACAACCTATTAATATAGTGGTAGACTATAAATAAGATCAATTTTATTATTATTATTAAATTCTCATACTAGAAATCATAAATACAATAATAAAAAGAATTATGTAAAAAATAAAAAATAGTTACTAAATTTGAAGTAGAAAAAAGCACAGCTAAGCAGCTAAGAAGCAGAATGTGAGATAAATGGTAGATATAATATGATTGAATACAATACATATAGTAAAAATCATCATAATTTTACAATCACTAACTTTGAAAAAACAGCTCATATATAACATAATAATAAACTTTGCAATCAAACTTAATTAGATAAATGAATTTTGTCTAACACAAAACCTTAGTAAAATAATTACTCAAAAATTTTGCATAACACATTTATCATAAGTTTTCACTTAACAATTAATTGCTTACCTTGAAATTACGTGGAAGAATGTAAGTATAGCGTCCTGACCACATAGTTTTAATCAGATCTCCATATGATTTGGCAATTTCTCCATGCATTCCTAAAGGATTTTCAGTATTCATTTCCTTCCAGTAATAATCTTGAAGAAAGTAGTCAGTAAGTGGTGGAGTGTTGCTCATACACTGCAGCAGATTAGTAGATCAATTTTATCAAATGAATTTTGTATATAAATAGTCAATTATTCAACTTTAGTTAATGCATTTATTTTGTAAATATTCAAGAAAACATCAATGCAGAATCAGAAAAATGTATGATTTGTAATTTTAAAAAAAAGCTTATCTATTTTTATTTAAAATATTTTTCTAACTCAGAATATAATGTTTCAAATTTACATTTTTGTTATTCAATTTTTTTTAAAATTCTTATTTACATCTTTTTTTTTTTTAAATTTCACAAAAATTAAATTTTACCTGATGGAATTTAATATATGATAAAAAGAAGTTTCATATCATAACAAGTATTTATTTTAAAACACAGTACATTAAAAAAACCAAATATGTTTGGTTTAAAAGATGATAGTATTAAAAATAATATAAGAAAGTTTTGTTAGTTTTTGTAATACAAATAAATAAATTAATGTAAAAATGAAATGTTTATATTACAATTCAAATTTCAGTATCTGAAATATAAATTGCAAATAAACATATCTTCATGTTTACAGTTTATTCCAACTGATAGAGGAAAAACTGCTAACAAATAGCATCATGTACTGTACAAGATAATTCAGATGAAGCATATCCCCAGGTATTTCATACCCAAAAGAATGTAATGTTTCTGACTTATCAAAATTTCATACTAATTTAATTTTTATTTTAAAAAATATTCCAAATTGTTTGTGTATAGAATTATTATAAAATGCAACGTGGATGAGAACACGAGACTGGGTTAGCATATGGAAGAGAATTGGGTAGCGTTCCTAATATAATATCAATTATCATATTTTAAAACATTTGAGATTTTAAAACTACTGTGTTAGGAAAAATTAGAAATTTGAAAGAACAATCTGTAAAACTCTAATAATCCAGCATTAATGACATTTTTTCCAAATACAGGTATCTCTTATATAACATGATAGTTATGTTCTGAAAAAGTGCCATGTTATACAAATCCATGCTTTATGAAACAAAGAACTAACGCAAAATATGGGGTTATGTTCCAGAAGTAAGCAAATTATACTATTCTCTTTTGTTATGAAGAGAAAAGAGAAATATGTTTATTAAAGCAATCAATTATTTCCAATCAATAACTAATTTACAATCACAATTAAAAGTACTATATTATGCATTAATATTAATTTTAGTTAAACGAGGGCATTTTTGTTTTACAAATTATTGTTTCATATTGTTGTTATCTCAGTGCTTTTGTTGATCTTCATCAGAAGTATCAGCAACATTTTCATATTTTTTATTTTTATCATAAAAATATGTTAATAGAAAATTTGTTCTAGCAGGTTGTGTTTGTTCAGTCAAGTACCAAATGACTTTTTTCCAGAATTTGCATTTGAATACCAAATTATTCAAGTACCTAAATACCACTGTATTCATTCATCATTTTTACGAATCAAATAATCATTCATTAAAAAGTCTAGTAACTTACTTAAAAACGTTTAATTTTCATATTTAGTAAAGTTTATTTAATGTACAAAAAGAAAACATGACAGTCTTATGGACTAAATTCTGAAAATACAATGACTCCTGGTTGATAGTAAAGTTAGGACAAAGAAGAAAATTGCACTATCACTTTTCATTAAAGTAAACCTGATGAAAAGCACAAAATAATTTGAAAATTTCAATATTCTAAAATCCATAGGCAAATTTGAGACAACTTGAATGCTTACATAAATAAAAACAATATCAAATAACAGAGTTTGCATTTAAAAATTGTAAAATTTTGTACAGAGAATTTCCAAAACTGTGTTAGAGTGAAACTGGAAACTATGTTGTATGAGGGATACCTGTATTTTAATACTTTCCTAACTCCCTCATAATTAAACCCACATTCTCAAATTGAGGGAAAGTGTTAATAAATTAGCCTGAAAATAAAAATAAAGTACAAAAAGCAAATAATTTTAATTTAAATGGTGGTATTTATTATCATTTTTCACTGTAATGATGATTTTGATTGTGTAACAAAAAAGTTAAATTTCCAACTAAGATTATTTCCAATTTATTAAGTGATAAATTCAATAAATTATTCTTCTGTAACAAATTACAAGATTTATTAATAAATAACAAATTAAGGAAACTGCTTTTTGTCTCTTAAAGTGATACTAATCTAAAACTGTAAAAGTATAATATGATAAATTATTGTTATATAATAAAATGTCTCAAATTTTTAATAATTGAGCAAGTCTAAAAAAGATAACTAAAAATTTTAGTCTGCAAAAAGTAATCCTTTAGAAATTGAAAACAGTAATTAATTACAAAGATAATCAATTAAAACAACTAAATAGATTAAATTATAAAAAATGTTTACTCATTATTTTGCTCATTTATGATCTCTTAACTTGTGCACACACAACCTTTAAAATGCATACAGCTACTTGGATAATAGCTGTGCACCTGATACCTGGGTTTACCCAAGTATAATAATGGGTTTACAATGGGGGTTTTACTGTATAATTATAGCAGCACGAATTGCTACTATAATTATACAGTAAAACCCCCATTAATGAACACACACAAATAGCAGACACCTTTACCTAATGGACATTTTTTATAATCCCAAGATCCATTTATTATATTGGGTTGTTCAGAAAGTAATTTCGTTTTTTCCATAGAAAAATAAATGCAATATTCTTATAATAAATAAATATTTTATTGAATTATATATTGACCATTTTGGTCAAATACCTGTTGTCATTGTTTCTGGTAGTAGCATGATTTCACATTCATAAAAGTTTTGATCGTTGATTACAAAAAACTGATCTAAGTGATTTTTGACATTGTCATTTCAAGTAAATGTCTTACAGTTAAAAAAAATTTGTATAGACCAGAACAAGTAATAATCTGTGTGCGCCCAATCTGGCGAATATGGTTGGTGTGATAACACATCCCATCTAAGCTATAACATTTACTGACGAGTTACCAAACTTGTGTGAAATTTGGCATTATCATGGTAAAACACTACACTTTGTTTGTTGATCAATTCTGGCCTTTTCTGTTTGACGATATTACTCAATTTGTTTACTCGATGGCAGTACACTTTCGAATCAATTGTTAAATTGTCTGGTAAAAGCTCAAAAACAAATTTCTTTAAAATTCCACCATAGAGAGCATCTCTCTTTAATAACATGTGGAACCCATATATTGAGCTTTGAAACGAAATCAATTCGTTTTAAGTAATAATAAACGGTTCAATTTAACAGATTTAATCTCTTAGTGATTTCACGTGTTGTTATATGGCAGATTGCTTCGATCAGTACCTTTATTTTGTTTTCATTGGCTTCAAATGACCATCCAGAATGTGGTGTATCTTCTACATTAAAATTGCCAGAACACAATTTTGTAAACCAGTTTTGGCACTGTCTTTCTCTCAACACATCTCCAAACATGTACCACAATTTTTTCTTGTTTGAACAGCATTTTGATTTTTTAGTTACAAAAAAAAATATGCCGAAAATGATGCTTTCGATTTTCCATATTTGATGGGTCATATAATAATGGGTTCCATATGGGTCATATGGTTGAAAAAAAAAAAAAAAAAAAAAAACAATTGTACAGGATCAAGCAAAATTTTTTACAAATAAGCCTTAAAATGTCAGCTGTCAAAGTATATAATGAAAATGTGGTTTAAAATGAAATTGGATGGTAAAAATACATCTAATTCCTCTAGTAATAAAAAAAAACGAAATTACTCTCCGAACAACCCAATATTTACCTCTAAATAGTGGACACTGTCATCTATAGCCAACCTTATGAAAACACAATGTCTTGCCTTTAACATTCTGAAACAATTAATTATGTACAAAATATTTTAAAACAAAAACAAAGAATCAATTCAAATACTCTTTCAGAGAATGAATTTTGATTAAAGGAGAGGAGATTGTAAAAAGCTAAATAATACCCTATCTGTTAGCTAAATTAGATTAGTTTTCTCTGTCAATCACCACTTATTGACATATATATTAATGCTATTAAACTTCTGTGCTATTGTTGGAATTCAGTTTATGGTACCAAGAAACAATAAACTTTTCCTGTTTACAGTCTATTTCTACACAGGTTGCATTACAAAGGTGATTTGCCAACCACTTTAAAGTATGGGAAGATATTTGGTATTCTTGCATTTATGCATATTCTTAATAGTTTTGTAGTGGTTTAGATGTAATTTTTAATATATCATTTATTGAAAAAAAGCAAAAATGTGTGAAAAATTACATCTACTAGATAACTACAAAGCATACAAATCACTATAGACATTTTTATTAGTTGCTTAGATCATAAATGACATTATAAATGCAAGAATTCAGATTACATTTCCCATCCCTTGAAGTGGCTAGCAAATTGCATTTAACTCAACATTCAAACTCTCACTGCCTAAACTGATCTTCATCTACCCTTCTGTTCATTTTCATTATTTCTGCTCACATCATTTTTGATGAATTAATAATTAATCAATGTTTATGTTTTGTTGTAATTTTTATGTTTTATTTAAAGTATCCTGTCCAATCTTTTTACAATTTAGAATTCAATTAAAATGAGATTTTTAAAGTTGAAAAGATGAATATATTGTATATATATTTTAATTATATATCCTACTTATACTTTTTAATATATTCACATTATTAATGAAAATTTGATGTTTTTGTAATCTATTATATTCTTCATTATGATCATATTAAAATATAGTATAGCTATGAGTATGTATCATCTAATAATGAACAACTCTACATAGCAGACAAACTTCTTGGTCCTGATATTGTCCACTATTCAGAAGTTATACTGTATTATTATAATTATAATTTAAAAATCATATCTGTGATTTGTACATTTTAAACAAATTTAAGTTTCATTCATAAAGAATTAAGTTATATTAGCAGCAATACTTAAAAATTCACATTCACACAATTTTAAATTTTAATTTTTTTAAAATCTTAAAAAATTTCATTATAGAAAGATATTTACCTGAAGTGCAGAATTCATGAAGCATGTATTACCAAGGTTGCTAAGACCACATAGTCCTGATTGAACTGTTGTAGCACTACCATTATGATATTCATAATTATAACTAGATCCTCCATAGCCTCCACCCATAGAAACATAACTACGTGTTGTCCTATTAAAAAAAAAAAAAATCAGATTACCTTTTTTTTAATATCAATTAAATATACCGTTAATATTATTCTTTATAAAAATGATAATTTAAAACACTACACAAATTTCACCAAAGCTTTAATTTTAAATTTTTTAATTATTTCTTTAATTCATAAATTAATTAAAGCAAAGATAAAATTGGAAAATATTTTAATTAGTTCAAATCCATGCTTGAGCTAATTTTATCTTAGCATCAAGAGTATCAAGCAAATGCTGGATGCTCAGATTAATTTTATCCAGTCTGGAGAAAGTGTAATGATGATACTAAAATATATTAAATTTAATTTTATGAGTAGATAATAACTTGTAATATATATGGATATGTAATGTGTACCAGTATATCCAGTGATGATAAAAAAATTCTTATTTACAGTTCAAATACTAAATGTAAATAAATACAGTAACTTCCCATAAAAATTAAGATAAGCAAACAGCAAACTAATTAGAATGGATACTTTCTTTTAATTAGATAAATTAAAAAGTGGAAACAGATTAACAAAAGTTCTACTTTTTAGCACACGATAAAAATACAGGTATCCCTCATATAATGTGGTAGTTACGTTCTGAAAAAGTGCAGTGTTATGCAATTCCATGCTATACAAAACAGGGTTACCTTCCAGAAGTTAACAAAACTATATTATTTTTCATTACAAAGAAAAATATGTTTATTAAAGCAATCAATAATTTATTTCCAATCAATAACTAACTAACAATCACAATTAAAAATAATGTATTACATGTTAATATTCATTTTAGTTAAATGAGGACGTTTACCTTTTTACAAAGTATTGTCGTCATCTGAGCTTTTTTGTTGATCATGATCAAAAATATCAGCAATGTCTTCAGTTTTTTTATTTTTACCATAAAAAATTGTGTGTATGTGACAAAATAAAAATATGTTATTAATTGAAAATTTGTTTTAGTGGATTGTATTTGTTCAATCAAGGAACAAGCAATTTTTCCCCCCAGAATTTGTGTTCAAATACCAAATTGTTCAAGTACTGAGATACTGTCATATTTTATTTGTCATTTTTACGAATGATTACTTACCTATGATTAAAAAAGTTAATAACACTTACTTTAAAAATGTTTAAATACTTTACTAAATATGAATATAAATCTATAAAAACAAAACACAGTGACAGTCTTAAAAGCTAAAATATGAAAGCAATGACATTGCCACCTGGTTGATAGGAAAGCTAGGACAAGGGGGGAAAAAATTATACCATCAGTTTTCATTAAACCTGATGAAAGGCACAAAGCAATTTGAAAATTTCAATATTCTAAAATCTGTGAGCAAATTTGAGACAACATGCATGATTACTTGAATAAACAAATATTGAATAAAGGAGATTGCACTTAAAAGTTGTGAAATTTTGTACAGAGGATTCCCCAAATTCAATTAATTTACTATGAAAATGATTTTGTTTTTCATATAAAAGTTGTATTCAAGATCCTAATCTATGACTCTTACATTATCTCTTACATTATCTAATAATTACTAATAATCTCTTACATTATTCAATGTTTTAACCAACTGTGTTACAATGATAATTGCTCTATCATTGTAAATGTCATTAAGTTTAAATAAATAATAAATTAAGTAGTCTAAATTAATTTCTTTTAGATTGATCACACAAAGCATTCTTCTTTAGTATAATATGGAAACAATAAAGCTGAATTACTGACTATGACTTCTTATTCAAAGACAAATCACTACATTTGGATTTGCCACATTGTAATTCATGCCTTGTAAGAAAAGCCTCCCTCTATTTGAATCTCATAACAACCAGCCCCACTGAGTCCTGAATGGAGATAGTATGGAATACTAAATGCTGGTCTATGCAGCTTAACTTCAGTAATCTGACAAAAACTAGCCAAAAGATTTTTAGAGATAGAGAGAATAATATCTTGTTTAATATATTATTATAAGCTTAACAAATTCATTTATAAATTTGGTTTACTCATTGAAACAGTTGGAATTTGGCATACTGTGGCTAGAACAACATATAGACAGAATTGACACTGCTTTTGATATAAAAATATAGATAGCCTTAATTTTTAATTTTTGTAAAAATAAATTGACATATTGGTGCTTTTACAGTACTTCCAAACAAAGTGATTTTTATTCACTTTAATTAATCTACTCTTGTTCCTATAGTGTTTAAATAAGAAAACATTTTGATCGTGACAAACATTTCACAGACTGCAATGAAAATATACATTAGATGATTATAAAAATGTAAACAATTTATTTTCTTAAAATTCTTGTCTTGTAGAATAGGTTATTTTAAATCACAATATTTTTCCTTAAAATATAAAAATTACAGTATATATAAGTGAGTGTAAAAAATAAAGTGGACTTTTAATATAACATTTATTATATTAATAGCACAAGAATTTACAAAAAAACACTTCAAAATAAGCATTTTCTGCAGCTACACAGTTTTGCCAACATTTGTATACTTATTGAAAGTCTTACAGCCTAGTCTGAATAACCTTGAGTGCATTTTCAGTGAACCTTTGATAAAGCTTTCATTTCAGTGAAGACATTGAGAAAGTTTACAGGAATAAGGTCAAGTAAGTAAAAAGGCTATAAAGAATAAGTTTCTGATGTTTTGTCAGATGATAACTAACTAGGAGAGCACAATGCACCACACAATAGTTATAATGGAAAACCCAGCTTTTTGCTTGTAGAGATGAGATTGTTTTCATCTTACTACATCACAGAAATTACTTAAAATGCCAATATAGAACTCTTTGTTAACAGGTTACTTTTGGGAATAAACTCAAAGCTAGGTCTTTCACATAAAAAAACTGCCGCAACAATTGCAATCAAGGAGTAATGCAAAATATATCAGTAAAAACATCCAAACATTCGAAAAAGTGCATAGCAGCATAAAGCACTTAATTTGAACGAAATCTTTTGTAAATATTTCTGCTATTAACATAATAAAACTTGAAAATTTTATTATCTCTTAAAGGTTCAATTTACTTTTGACCACCACATATATAAATACTTACATTGTACTTGTTTGATTACTGTAAGGTCTACTGTCACCTAATACTTGTGTAGATGAGTTATAGTTCACAGAACTGGTACTGTTAAATTATAAAACATAACTGTATAAGAATTTTGTATCAAAACTATTATACATTATTATTAATTATGTGTTAGCTTAAAAATATTTTGCATAGTATAGCCTAGCTTTTTTGTTTGAATTAAGTCTATTCTAAAATTATGCCATAATAATTTTTATAACAATTTAATATTTATCAAAAACTCTATAAAAATATCAGAGACTAAAATATTAATTTTTAGTTATTAAATCAATAATCAGGCATTTTATTAAGTGATAAAAAAAAATCAGAACTGTAAGTCAAGTATTTTAAATTTTCTTAAAACAAAATTAAATAATCAATAATTTTCCATTCAGTAGAAAAGTATAATTTTAATTACTACTTAGCATTTAAAAGTATACAATCAAAAATCATCTACCAATACTTAAAAGCTTATAAAATTTTACATTAAATTTAAAAATAAATGCTCTCCATTATGAACAATATATATTTTGTATAAGCCATAGCAAAATATATAAATTATAGTTTGTTGCAGAGGAAAAAGAAATCAGTGTAACTATTATCATTTGACAAAACATTGATTATTGCATAATAAACTTTTAACAATGTTAATTATGTTAATGTTAATAATGTACATTAAAAATATAATTAAATTTTCTGAATAAAAAAAATCAAAGGGGAAAAAATGGATAAGATTCTTTAAGACACTGATATAGAAGATATTATTACTAATCAGAACTATTAATCTATTTTCAAATATTTAAATCTATAAACAAATTGTAAATAAAAACACAGTGGATCTGTTTCTGAATACTTCTTGGTTTCAACCAGTATTGTAGATTTTGTATGCCAGACTATTCTGAACACCTCATATCAAATGGCTTTTTTATATCATTATTGATATTAGTGAATATGCCCATAATCTGAACATGCCTTATAAAAACTGTATCAAGTGCACTCTTCTACAAATACATGGCAATCAACAGGAGAGGGAGAGGTGGAACAAGAAAAAGTGTATGAATGTGTGTTTCTTGTATAATAGTCATTAGTGGCACACTCAGAATTTAGTCTGAGGAGAGCCAAGTTCAATGGTTAAAAAATTTCAAATGCAAATTCAATAAAATTCTCACCTTATGTGACTGCTAATTCATAGATAGTATAGAAATAGAAAACATGACATAATATAAATAAAAAATTAATTTTAAATTAGGAAAAGATTTTTGGAAAACTTCCTAGTATTTGGAAAATTCTCTTTTTCTTTGGAGAGTGCCAGGACCCTTTGGCCCCCTCTGGGTGTGCCACTGGTCATCATGCATGACCAACTACACTACACCTGAATATCGAGAAATGGTTCCATACAAAGAATTAAATTTAGAGATAAAGTTAAGATCATATAAAGACAAATCAAAAAAAGACAAGTTCCTCTGTAGCAGGGATCAGCTACCCGTGGCATGCAGGACAATTTTCAATGGCACTCTAATTGAATACAAATGTAGTAAAAGTTATATTTTAATTATTAATTACACATTTAAATGGAAGCCATAGTTCAGTGTAGGCCATGGTACGTTAAACATTAATCTCTTGCTTGTTTATTTATATAACAGTGCAAGCATTTACACTCCATGTTGCCATATACATGTTGTGCAAGCACTTGAATTATGTTCTTACATGTGAGTAAGAACATAATTCAATTAACCATGTAACTTCAAAATTATATATTTTTGAGGTCCATTATAACCAGACTAATTTTGATAATATGTATAACAAAATTAGTAGAATCATGTCAGCACCTAAAGTAACACTATAACTTAGGTTTGGCACAACACTGCTGAAAGGTTGCTGACCCCTGCCCTATTGTATGGTCTAGCTGCTGAGCAGGCTCATGCCAGATTCTCAACAGCAAGGGATTGTACCAATACCACCTAAAAAAGAAAGCCTGCCGGATAAAGTAAAATGTCACACTGATGTCACAAACTGGAGATGAAAACAAATTGTATCAGTCTGCATACTGTAGTGTTTCTTTGTTCCTTTTTGAAGTACAAAATTAACATGTTTCAACACATTCATATTTACTTATTAAGAATTTTTATAAACCAAATTACTATAATCAGAACAACAATGGCTTATAAAAATGTAAGAAAATTATATAATTTTTCTAACTTTTAGTTTAATCATCATTTAAAAAGTTTTATTTTGAATAATGTATATTATACAGTGCTATCTTGTACTTCAGTCGACTAACTTCAAATGCTTCAGAGTTTGAACAATGCTTCAAGGTTCGAAATGCACATGCAGTGAAAAAAAATGTGCTCTAAGCATAAACAAAATCTTTTGTGTCTAAATCATCTCTCTCTCTCATTGTGCTTGTATGTTTTCAGTGCTTTACTTTTTTTTTGCTTTATTTTTGGTGTGCTTAGTTCTATACTGTAATGGGTGTTATTCATTGATTTTTAACAATTTCTTCCTTCAATTTTTCAAGGTCACTAGCTTTTTGTATCCTTTAGTTCAAAATTCCCCAAATGGAACTTTTTAAAACCACATTTGGCATGTTCAAAGTTTAGGAGCATTTTCCCACACACATTACAATTTTTTTACTATTTGTACAGCATTATATACTTTTTGAAACTCATGAAGCATAATATGCCTGACATGCTTTTTTATCCAAAGACATTATAACTTCATTTTATTCAAATAAAATGTGAAGTAAACAGTTTAAAAATAAAATCTCACCTTATCTATATGTCAAATTTCACAACTGTTATAATTAAATCATACCTCTATGTTAAAATGCAGAAGTCAGTGGTGTGCAGCCAATAAATGCAGTTTTCATTTTATTATACAGTATTTAAGTATTTTATTTATGGTTTTCATGTTTTAATTTATTATTAGGGCATTTAACTGTGTTATTTTTACCTTAAATTATGCTGTTTCAAGTTTACCAAAATGGGTATTGTTTAGGGTCTGGGAATGGATTAATTCGTTTTCCATTATTTCTAATGAGAAAAATTGATTCAAACTTCAAACAACCTCCTAGAATGAATTAAATTTGAAGTATGAGGCACTACTGTACTTTTGTTTTATGCACTTAAGTCAATAGAGATAAAATATTTTAAAATTATATGATTATTAAAAGTATTATTATTTAACATTTAAAAAGTAATTATGTTCACTTAGTTATTAAAAGCATTTATATAAGTGGCAGGGGTCACACTGCCTGTCACAAAATTCATAATTTGCAAAAATTATGACTGAAGTGGTGAATATCCACAGAGCATTCTGGGGAAGTCACTTGGTGAGAAAGAGTATCATAAAACCTTCATCAATCTTGATCTGATACAATTTTTCTGTTTATAAACAAAAATAAAGATGCAGTTTTTATGACTAAGTTTCTCAAGCATTTTTTTAAAAATATTGTTAGTTATCCTTTCATTTCTGGTTAGTACCAAAAGTCACAGTAAGAAAACCTGGCAAATAATTTTCTATTTTGGCAAATGGATTGGATATTGCTATATAAAAGCTAGGGTGACCTGAGTTTATCAAGTTATGGAATTACAAAATGATTTTTTATTGGCGATTTTTGTTTTTTAATATGTAAGTATCCTAAAAAGCTAGAAAAGTCCCAAACCCTAAGTACAAACTTTTATTCCCTAACCAAATTTAAAAAAGAAATTCATAAATTTAGGATGAAAATGTCTAACTGATTTCTATATATTTGACATTGGCCACTCAAAATTATTATATTGATTATGAATTATTTGATTTGTTTAATTAAAAATTCAAATGCTAACATTAATTAAAATGGAACTTTTAACACTTTTGAAAATTGTTCAGTTGAAATAATATAGGTAATAATAATGGTAGAAAGTTCAAAGTGAATGTTTTGTCTTCAAAATAAATAAAATTTGGCACTCTACTTGAACATACTTTACCTAGTCCTCTATGTGTTACTCTGTGCTTTAACTTATAAAAAAAGTTAACACACAATAACTTGTTTTCAATGCTTGGTTTACATAAAGTGAAATAAAAATTTTGCTGCAATTCAAGTATCAAAAACTTTTTCATAAGTTAAAAGAAACACTAATACATTAAAGACTTATTTATGTGTCAGATACATATGAAATCTGAAGATTTCATATGTATCTGACACACAAATCAATTTTACATTTTACCTTATCTAGCACTAACTATTCAAATTAAAATTTTTATCTTAAATAATATAATTATTTATTCTTGTAAAATTACAGATGATTCTTAAAATTTCTGTATCTACAACTGTTCTCACACACACAATTTTTTTTATTTTTAATTATTAAAGGCAAAAAAATTGTTTGTTTTTAAGAATTTATTTAACAATAAAACAGATTTATTTTTCTGTTTTTGAACATGTTTACAGTTTCTCTGAAAATGTATACTTCTGAAATATTTCCAAACTTTCAAATGTCAAGTATGAATATTTTGAATTAAATAACTAAATCTATATAAAAGTTTTTTGACATGTTTTAAAGTTTTTTGATTCAGTTTATCATTAATTAATTTTCATGAATACATTTAATTTTTTCTGACTCCTTACACCCTCACACACATTTATTCCATTAAAGAAATAAAAGTTTAGTAAAAAGGCATACTTCTATTTAAAACAAATTTATTTTTTCAATACATTAAGAAATTTAAAATAATAAGTAATATGAGAATTTGATATCAACCCTAAAGCTTTGTTTATAATTTATAGAAAATGCCATACAAATGTTCACTTCCAGCTTGTTCTGAAAATTACACTAAAGAAATACAAATTATAAACTTCAGATTTTCCAAAGATGGAATTAAAAAATAAATGGATTCTAGCAGTTCCAAAGGAAAACTTTACCCTAGAATTCTTTGCAACAATAAATATTTTACAATTGTAATTGCAACTTAGCAGTTTGTATTATCATGTTAATAACACTAGAAATTAAAATGTTATTTAGTATTGTTGTGGAGGACAACATTCCTCTTCTCTTGTTTTGTGTTCTCCATCATAGTTCTCAGAGTGTCTCATAGTATGTGGCTGCAGTGATGGTCATGAAATGCAACAGAACTCCTCTATAAGTTCAAATGGAAAGTGTTTGATCAAATGCAGTATAACCCAGACTTTAGCACCAAGTGATTTCTAACTGTTCACTCATGAGTGGTTAGGAGTGTAGTGGCTCCAAACTAACGAGGAGTTGAAGGCCACCGTAAAGGGTTGGCTAAGTGACCAGGTGGTAACAATCTTTATTGAGGATATAGAAAACCTGTTGCCATGGTATGAAATGCCTAAATCAAAATGGCAATTATATAGAAAAGTAGATGAAAAGTGTACCTAACTTTTGTAAATAAAACAGTTTTAAACTTCACTGTTTGTTTTTCCCCTGCATATTGAAGAATAAAATGTAAATTTTAAAAATATGTATATCTTTAATGAAATTGTATTATTCACTGGTTTTGTCTTTTATAAAATTCAGGTGTTTTTAAAGAATCTGTGCTGGGACAAAATTTAGATATAAGTTATGTGAAGAAAATAAATTTGTCTTCAGTAATAAAATATGAAAATTTTTAAAATTATGTTTAAAGTTATGATGTAATATTTTGCAGAAAAAGTAACTATTATTGTTAAATAGTGGAAAAAAATGTTCAATCTTATTTTGTATGTTTCTTAAACAAAAAATTTATGAAAATATTATAAAATATTTTCATAAATTTTTTGTTATAAAAACTATTAAAATTTTAATATTTATTTTATCATCTCCTTGTAAAGTGCTTCTAATCATCAGAAAAGTTTTATTTTGCTTAATTAAAATTATTTTTGTTTATATCTAATATTTTAGAATATTGACTGCCAATTATGAATTATCTCATAGTAAGCAATCAAATAACAGGCACCATGTATGACAGGGTTGTCCAACCTTTCTTCCTAATGGACCAAATTAGGAATTTAGGTATATTCAGTGGGCCACAAAGGTACTGTACCTTATATAAATATATGCTTTTAAAAAGTTCAAAATGTGAATATCAAATTTTAATAACAAATATATATAATTACAAAAACTACTGTATTATTGACAGTAAAAAAAATTTATACTCACACAAAATAAAAATACATAAATTCAATGCAATTTTTGACATTGCCTTCCCTTTATAATATTTTCAATATCTGCTTTTATGGTACTAGTCTTAATTCTAAAAATGTTAATTAAATGGGAATCTATTTCTCAGCAGTTTAATCTATTTCTAATCTCAATCTATTTCTTTCAGCAGTTTAATTCTTTTCATGCATGAAAACCATCAATTCACAACAATATGTACTATCCCCACATGCATAACTGTTCTCTAGATAAAACAGTTTTCTTACACCAATTTCATCATTATGACATCAAAGGGATCAAAGGGTATCCAGTGTAATGAGAATAATTTTTACAACATACTTTACCAAGATAAATGAAAATATACCTAAAAAGTTTAGGGTGCGGCCTACGGATTGGACATTCCTGATCTATGAGATAACTGATATAATGTTGTCTGTCGTGTTTTGCCAGATACGACTATTCCCATAGTAAGTAGTTATTATAACTGATTAGTGGGCATCAGAAATGAGAACAACATATCTGTTGGGCATTATAGAACAAACTATACAAAGTTTAAAATGTAATACAAGTTTTCTGTTTTGATTGTCAGATACAAGTATTTTTGTAGTAAATATACTGTCAAAGTGGCTACTTTGTGCATGGAATATGAATGACAAATTAATTTGGTGTCATAAAAGAAACTTTTTATTGAAAATTATTATTAATAGAATTTTATTATTACTGCAGTATTATTTGAAATTAAAGATCATTTACAATTCAATTCATTTAAAATAATAAGATTCACCTTTTTACTTGTCTTGGCCAGGTACCATCGTCATTTCTTTGTTCAATTATGATCACCTAAAACAAAATTTATTTGATTTTTTAAAAAATTGTTATATGTAAAATAAAATTTTAATAAAATCAAAGTGTTAGGCATTTATTTTAATTTTTACATATATATACTCATAGTCTTGCATATTTATACACAGTAAATGCAAAACAGCTTTAGTTACAGAAATTCCTTTGGGAAAATATCTCATATTAAACTTTCAATATATATTTTTGATTTTTAATACTCATTATATTCTATGTTTACCAGAATTTCAGGTTATGTAAACCAATTAACAATTATTGCATGTCTGCTATTTCATCAGCATTTAAGTTATGACTTTAAAAAACAATGTAACACGAATTTTTTTAAAAGATTGTAAACATCCGCTGATAGAAAAACTATTGAGTAGTTTTGGATCAGATGTCACCCTGATCGTCAGCAGTCAGATGGGAAAGTTGACACATAGGTGTCAGAAAATGCGCTGTCATCGTCAACATGGACAATCACGTGACCCCTTTCCCACGACAATTGAATAAAAGCACAAGCCCCTAGAAGTTAAGGGCGATCCAAAGGAAGTTATACTTGTCAGTGATACATTCGTCTCCTGCTCAGCGAAAGGAGAAAACTCCAGTAGAAGACAGATCACGGCTTCAAACTTCCATACAGCTTGCCATATTGACTAGGACTACCGATTCCTACAAACCTATCAAAGCATACCATCCATTTCCTCATAGAGGTATTTTCATTAGTGAATTGTGAACTCTCTCTCCCCAGCAACAGAAATAGGCTTAGCTAAGAGCTGCCCTTTTGTATATATTTAGTATTTAATCACATTTAACCAAGTTTAGCCTTGTAGACCTCCTGTATGTTAACTTTAGATGTTAATAGATGCTTTGTTTATTTGTTAAACCTGTCTCCTGTCTATTCAAGGACACCTACCAACTTGCCCAATCCTCTTGCCACTCGATAAAAAGCCGTTCGAAATGACAACGTGAGAGAGTTTTATGACTTGACGTGCAAGTGGCAATTAGGGTATTGACCCTGTGCCCTCATATTCTCACATATCAAATACATCTTCAAGATTCTAGACATCATCAATTATTTTTCTAGACTTCCACAAATCAAGCATATTTGAAAAAAATTGAAATTTTTGGCTTTGCAAAGTAAGAAGTATGAAATTTAATTATAATATTGTCACAGCATTAAATAAGTATAACATAATTATCTCTGAATGATCACTTTAAATTCATGGCTCTTCTGTTTTCTATGAAGTAGATGAACAGACAGTTATAAATTATCAGTTAACCTCTACATGCAAGTTTGATGAACTCAATCAAGACATAATATTATATACTACCTGTGGAAAAAAGTTTGGAATCACTAGTCACATTTTCTGATATTAACAAGTCTCTCATGTCATTACTGCAATTTTGTGTATGTTTTATTTTGTCACAGGAATCAACTGATAACAAAACTATGTTGCAATATGCAAACACTAAACAAACAAATAGCAATTAAGTGCAAAATCAAAAATTTACTTACAACAAAAATAGCAAACTCATTTTAGAAAAAGGTTTGAAATCATACAAGGCTGTGGAAATAAGAATAGAATCTTCTGTTAAGGTTTAGCAGAAGATTCTAATCATAATATAATAAATGAGCAAAACTTATACAATTTATCTAACATCTAATGCAAAACTGTTTTATGTGCTATCATTGGTTCCTTATATTAGCACTTGAAATGGCTCCAATGGCTGAACTGTCTGATGAAATGAAAAATCATATCATTGCATTGTTGAAGAATGGATATTCTCAATGTTGTGTTTACAGCCCACTTTAAGTGAGACATGGAAGAAATATACAACAATGAAAACTAAAAACTTGATTCAAAAGTGAGTGTCCACAGTTAACCTTGAAGAAATTGAATGATGCTTCATCTAAGATCAGCAAAACGTAAGTGACAGAAATTACATCCATTCCATGTTAAGTGACAGAAATTACATCCTATCAGAAAATTAAGATAAAGCAAAGGTTAACCAAAATGCACCAACAAAAATAACTGTTATGGACTAAAGAATGAAAATTACTGATCTTTAGAAAAATGGAGTTGTGTCATCTTCAGCAATGAGCCAAAGAGCATCATCACCTATGAAGATGATGGTTGTTCATTCATGTGGTGAAGGAAAGGTAAGGAGAATCAAGACAAGTATTTGGAGTGCAAAGCTACATTGCATCAGTCTGTCATTATATAGCCATATATCACAGAACAAGGACCTGGAAAACTGTGTTCTTAATGTCACTGTGAATATAGAAGTCTATACAGAGATGCTAGAAGAATTCCTTAACCCAACAATTATTGAAGACTTGTTAAGAGGTGAGCACATCATCTTCCAAGATGAGAGTTAGTTGCAGAAGTCTTCATTTGAAGAAATTTGGAAAGAATGGAGAGGTCACACAAAAGATTAGATTTAAATTTAATAGAAAATGTATAGTGTTTACTGAGTGCATTGTGAATTCTTAGCATCCATCAAACAAGGAAAGCTAAAAAACATTATTAATTATGCCTGAAATAATAGTGCAGAAACCTGTAAAAAACTCTTCTTTTAGGCATTGATTCCACAACTGCAATTAAAGCCAAAGGAGGCCATGCAAATTATAAATACTGATTTCATGTTCGTGATTCCATACTTATTTCCATCGCCTTGTATGATTCCAAAATTTTTTCCAAGATGAGTTTGTTATTTTTGTCTAAAGAAAAGTTTATTTTTGCATTTCATTGCTATTTATTTGTTTGGAATCTGCATATTGAAACATAGTTTTGTTATCAGTTGATTTCTGTAATAAAGCATACACAAACTTACAGTAATGACATGAGAGAAAGAGTCATTAACTCTAGAAAATAGTGGTGATTCCAAAAATTTTTTCCATGGATAGCATTTACATATAAAATGTAACAAAATAAGCTGATCATTATGATTCATATAGTTAACAAGATTTAAATTTTAAAATTCTTTAACAATTTCTGATCATCACACAAACACTGGCATTGTTTTAAAAATACTCTCAAATCAAATTTTATTAACTAAAAAATATTATTCCAAGCATTATGTTTCATTTATTATTACTGTGGTGGGGAAAAACAATGTGATATTATAACTTTATCCATTTATTTGTAAATTAAAAAAAATTACAATTTCAACTAAAAATTGAAAAATATCAAAAGAAGCAAATATAATTAATATATTTTCTTTACTTAATTTTATTTAAAAGTTTTTAAGTTTTTATTTATGAATTGCTATTGGTATCTTAATACTAAAAACAAAGGAAATGTAAAAACTTTGTAATCTACTTAAATGCATTGTAATTAATAAAAAGAATGAATTAATTAAAACATTTCCTTAAATTTTTAAACAAAAATTTAAATACCTGTCCTTGATAAAGTCCAGCATCTTGTACAGTACTTTCTTTGTTATTTAAATGTTCATAGGTATTTACACTGTATTTGTTCCATAATCTTGTTTCTTTGTCTGCTGGTATCTTAAATATTTTCCTCATTTCTTGTTCAATATGTTCTATAAAAAATTTCAAAAGTTATGTAACATTATATCCAAATATCACATACAAAGTTATATTTTAAAATCAAATTTAACATTTTAAATTAATGTATTTGTAGTGTATAAGATGTGCTTCTTCCTAAAAATATGTTTCAAAACCAGAATAAGCCAAAGATTGAAATTTCAGTTAGAATTTTGATTGGGCAGAATTTGTTATTTTTATGTTTTTACTCTTATATAAGATTTCAAGTGAAATTTGTTATAAATTTGAAATATAGATAACCTTAACTAATTAAAGACAACAACGAATACACTTCTTATAGTGAAATAGAACACTTAAGTATCTAATTTCATTTTAAACAACTTGCACACAGTATTTCCAGATCCAGATACCACTCCCAAATTACACAGACTTCAATGGAAACTTTCCCTAATTTCTTTTCTTAATTGAATAATTCTCCCAATGCATAAGAGTGCAAACTTTCTCAAACAGTGGCACCACTTAAAACAGTAATCTATCTATTCTTCAAGCAAACAACACTCAACAGCTTGAATTTGCATAGTTTCATAATGACAGTTTTCAAGATACACATCTAACAGTTTTTCAAGTGCAATAGTATTAGTGATATTCTAGTTTAAGAATTCTATTACAGAGATTATTTATTACATTGTCATTTTTAAATCATTGTTATAGCATTCCCTCCTTGTTGGCATTATTTTTTTTCAGCTGGCAGCAGCCAAAAATCTTGTGCTGCTGCTCTGTTGCCATTTTACTTTGCATATGCAATGATGCCAAGTTTGAAAGCAATAGTAAAGCAAACTAAACATTGCTTTACTATTGCTTTCAAACTTGGCATCATTGCATATGCAAAGTAAAATGGCAACAGAGCAGCAGCACAAGATTTTTGGCTGCTGCCAGCTGAAAAAAAATAATGCCGACAAGGAGGAAATGCTATAACAATGATTTAAAAATGACAATGTAATAAATAATCTCTGTAAAGGAATTGTATGATGATCAGAACATGAAGATTTGAAAATGACGTACAGTCAAACCTGTTTTTATGCGGGGGATAGGGACCGCATTAAAAAAAATCTCACGAAACTTCACGAATGGCTGTAAATAATAGTTTTCGCAACACAATTAAAAAAATAATTTTTTTATGCGGTCAACAGGGACCGCATAAAAAAAGTCTCACATAGAAAATAACTCAAAACCGTACGAAATAGAATTTATTGACAACAGATGTCAGCACTTGACTGCATCGTCTGGTCTATAGTCTGTTTTACATATTTTTGTCCAGGTGGTGTTTTGTTGACTTAAGAAGTAAATTATTTCCTTTTTCGCATATTCATGCAATAATATTACTATAATAAGTGCATTTATGCTATAATAAGTTTATTTAGCTATAATAAGTCAACGTAAGACATGACGAATCGCACGAGACTAGTCGCCAACTATACCGCACAAATAAAAAATCGCACAAAAAAAACCCGCACAATGATTTAAAAATGACAATGTAATAAATAATCTCTGTAAAGGAATTGTATGATGATCAGAACATGAAGATTTGAAAATGACGTATATTAAAGAACAAAATTTGGTATTTCACTATCCACAAAAGTGATTGATCACCAGTCAAAATAAATGGCAACAAAGGTATTGTTAAATTTACTGATTCAGCATCTTGGCATTATAGGTTAATAAAAAGAAATAACCTATGTATGTGCACAAAAAAGTATCACAAAAGATAAATAAACAAAGCTTACTGGAATTATTTATCTGATAAATAACAACCTTCTTTTATGTTCCAGCAATATTCTATTTCGTAAAAAACGTTTTCAACTGCCTTCAGCAGCCATCTTCAGTTAACCAGTACAAAAGAACATAGAATTCTAAAATACGCACGTGGAGTTCTAAACGTATGAAAATTAAATGAAATTTGAATGCGCTCATGCCGATCGTCGATAACGCGCATACACACTAAAAACGGCGTTTTTTTAATGTTCTGTCTATTTAACACATTGCTAGTCATTTTTGGTTATGAAAGAAAGATTTCCAAGCTATCGCCAAAGTGTCCGCATCTCTATGGTTAATGCAGTTTGTGGTTAAATGGGCCCTGTATATTTCCATTTTCTCAATATGTTTAACAGCTTGTTTTGATCTTGTGGCTCTCACGATCGAGGCTTTATCCCAAAATACCGTTATTCCTTGCTCTTTCACAAATGCTGCCAGTACCGTAGTGTCGACATTCTTGCTCACTGATTGCTTGTGCTCATATATTCTCTGCTTTAGGCTCCTTATCGTAGCGCCGACATACACCAGATCAGTGTTAAAACGATTATCTCTAATTGGGATGGAATATACCCCCGTTCTGTCGATGTGCTTTTCTTTTCTCTTATCATTCCTCAAGATACTACACACCGTCGGGTTACGCCTGTATATTACTCGCAAGTTCCTATGCTTCGATACCTTCTTAACCACCTTACTTAGAAACGGTATAAAATCCAGAACTACGTTTTTTCTTTGCCTCGTTTGGGGTTGTTGTTGGTCCTGTTTACGTTTATGACTTCTCATAATCAGGTCGTCGATTATTTTCTTCTGGTACCCATGTTGCAGCGCTACGTTTCTTAAGTATTCTAACTCATTGTAAGTGTCACAGACATCTGTGCAATGTGTGTGCGCACATTTTATCAAGGATCGAAACGCTGCCAATTTAAACTGCGGAGGGTCTATGGAATTGCTGGGTATAAAAAACGGCTAGTAAACAGGTTTTCGATATATGCTTGTCTTGATTTCCCCTTCTTTACATGTTATCGTTAAATCCAGGAAGTTAACGTTAACTCCACTTTCTTGATCCAATTGCAAGGTCAATCCATAGGGGTTGTTGTTGATTCTGTTGATGGATTGACCTTGCAATTGGATCAATAACCTTACAATAAAGGTTGCATGAATGGAAGAGGAATGAAATTCTGAACAGAAGAAGTATGGTTTAGGTATTCTGCAGAATGTCAAACCACCTTTACTATTATGGGATCAGTTTCATTGTCATAGAACTGAGGCTATTAAGAATAAACTTAGTTGAAAACTCAGTTGGCAGTAATTCCAAGAGATTTAACTAGCCAGCTATAACTTTTAAACATCTCTATTAGTAAGCCATTTCAACAATTCATAAAGAAGTGGAATAACTGAATGCAGTCTTCAGATTTTAAAGTAATAGCAACTAGAAAAAGAAAAACTTACGATTTCATAAGTGTATGAATAAGCAAACCTGGGATGCAATAAAACCAGAGATTATTATTAACTTATACCATTTAAAAAGTGTGATATTAGTAATGTTAATGCTCTTGACGGAACTGAAACGGATTTATTGTGCGAAGAAAGTGATGATTCAGATTCAAATATAGAACAGATTTTAGAAAATAATTTGTCTAGAGGATAAAGATTAAAGTATTGTTGTAATCATACTTTTTCCTTGATACATAACTGTTTTACACAAGAAAAATTCTCTAAATTTGTTTTCAATCTATATATATATATTACATATAAATTATTATTAATGACATGAAATTTAATTTTGAATAATGGAGGATCTTTTAGAAAAAATTTCGGTACCTTTGGGTTAAGAGGACACCAGTCGGAAATTTCAATTTTTCCGAATAATGCAAATTTTAATTTTTCAAATTTAAAACAATTGTTAAATCAAACAATAAATTAACAATTTACAAAAGGGTTAGTTTTAATATGTAACAAATTTTAAAAACTGCTTACTTCTTACAATTACAGATAACAGCTAATGTTAGCTATAGTGCCAAAATGGCGGCTCGTCTCTGATTTCAGCAAACAGAAGAAACAGTGGGGACACACGTTCTAACCTAACCTAACCTATTCTAATAAATTACCATAATTATTATCAACCAAATTATTAGAATAGGTTAAATTAGGTTAGGTTAGAACGTGCATCCCCACTGTTTCTTCTGTTTGATGGAATCGGAGATGTGATATCAATAATCATCTTTCTTGCTGTTTTTTAATTTTTACAACTTAAATAGTAATTTTTCTTCTTTTTAGAGTTAAATTTATTAGTCTATTGTTATTTAGATAATTTCATTCAAAAACGTGATTTTGATCGCAATTTCCAACTGGCGTCCTCTTAACCCATAAGTACCAAAAATTCTTCTGAAAATAGCTGCATTTTATATTCCAGGAAATGAAACAATTTGAATTCACAGAATCCAAAACAGCCACAACTTGAGAATTTATTTAAATAAATAATTTGCAAGATGTGATTGTTTTGGATTCTTTCCATTCAAATTAATTAAATGTTAGTACTTCACTGTTCAGAGTACATGGCAGCAGGGCTTTCTATACTATGATATATGTTATGTGAAAATTTGGTAAAATCTTCCATTGGTCTGTTTTATAATATACTGATAGTCAAGATTTCGTAGAGTTATAATAAACAGGCTTTATTGGACACATGAGAAGCAATTACATATTAAAAAGGTATCATAAAATATATATGAATAAACAGTGCAGACGGGGCCATTGAAAGTGGAAAGCTGGAAATTTTTTCCTGGACCCAGAGAAAATTAGGAGGCCAGTGTGGTTCCTACTACTATAAAATTAATGTTATTTTTACTAACAGAAAATAAAATCTTTCAGACTGCCTTTTATTAATAAAGAAACATTCTATGCATTTCATTTGTTTAGAAAAAGAAGGGGCCTGCTAAGAGGAAAAACTACTCCAAGCCCCATATAAGTTTCTAATGACCCTGAGCACAAATCACACATGTCCTCATCTCAAGTGGACAAGCCAAGAAATAATTGGCAACCAGGTTTCAGATATCACACCACTTTAAAACAGTACCATGCTTACAGTATTTGTTTTTATACTGTATGTCCTATTAGAGAGTATTTAGAAATTTTCAAGTAAAGATGTTCCATCTTTTTCAGCTAGGCCTTCTACCATATTTCTAGGAAGAAGTGAAAGTAATGTAACTAGTATACTATATTTACTGATTGTTTGATAGAACAATAAAATTGATATAAAAATGGGAATCAACATGTAAGTAGAGTAAAATTGTGTGATAATGAATTTTAACATTTCTAAGTGTTCTACAAGTTTCATAGAGTTCCTAAGACATGAAAAAGTGAAGACAATCAATTATTATTAGCACCCCCTGAATAATCTAGTTATTTCAAATAAGGGAGTAGTCGTGATAAGGAACATGACATAGCAATCCCAAGGTTGCTCTCTTAAGTGGGCTCAACTGTATTAATTAAAATTATTATACAGTCTATTTATCTACAAAATTAAAATTTACATTTAAAATCAATGACTTACCTATAGTGTCAACTTTACTAAACTTTTTAGTAACACAGTTATCAGTATCATTGTTTTGGCATAATTTAAATTCAACTAAATATACTTCAACCTAAGAAATAAAAACAAAAATATCATCAATACAAGTTCTTAAATATTTTTATTTTTAAACAATTAAAAATTTCAATTACAAAAAATCTCTCTCTCTCTCTCTATATATATATATATATATATATATATATATATATAGAAATAAATTTTAAAAGCTGAAAGGAGAAAAATAAAATCAAGACACTAAAAAGAAATCCTTTTTTAAATTACTTAATATTTTCCAGTTTTATGAATTTATTTTCCATTATTATTTGTTAAAAAACAAACATAAATTAAAATATAAAATAATAAATTAAATTAATTTTTTTAGTTAAAATAAAATACTTCTTAAATTATGTATAACATCTCATTTATGAATTTTTGAAACCAAAAATGTTTTTTCTCAAAAACATTGAAAATTCTTTTGTCATTTTCTTAATCATCAGTAAAATAAAGATATTTGGTGGGAGAATGAAATAAAAATAAATCATATCCAATAAGTTTATATATATATACACACACACACACAGTTTCTCAACGAGATCCTAGTTGTTTTTTTAACCCGGAAAATTCTTCTCATCCCAGAAAATACTGCAAATTTCTTAAAAATTCACTTTTTTCTTATTTTGTGTTAAAGTTGAGGAAATTTTGCAAATAGAAAGTATAATTAACTCATAAACTGTCAGAATACATTTATATTTATTCATTTTAAACGTACTTATTAGTTTTTTTAACTTTTCCTTGTTACGGCATGTCAATAATCAATATTTAGCTTATTTGTGGCAGGACTCTGAAAATTCTTTACTTGTCAGAACCTGGAATAATTGTGCTTATGCTGTCTTAATTTTTAACCATGCCCAGTAGCTTCAGTAACTGCATAATGCCAGGTTGTGCAAATTGGACAAGGATACAAATGAGTATGAAGTCTGCAAGTATGAAGTTTTTCTTCATAAACCTGATTATTAAAGCCAAATGAATTGACGAATTATCGGGCTATAAGATTGATGCCGCTATTAAAGGAGCAGAGGTAGACAAATCAAGAATACTAGAGAGCAAAAGAAGTATTACAATCTTGAAAATGAAGTAGAAATCTTCCAGGATACAGGTAAAAAAACACATAACATCTGTCTTCTCTTAAATGCATTAAAGACAATCCCACCTGCATGAATTGAATCAGAAAGGGCATTCTTGGTAGCAGGCTTTTCACTAATTAAATGAGAATCAGATCAAGTGATTGGAGTATTGACCATCTTTGCTTTTTAAAATCTTAATACAAAATATTACTGTAAATTTTTATATGTTTTATTTAAAAAACAAAAATTACCTTTTAGTTAGAAGTTTGATCTAAGTTCGTTTGTTTTTAATTTTCAACTCAATTTAAAGCATTTTTTTTTTTTGTTATTGTTGTTGTTGTATGCAGTTTCCAGCAAACTTTAATAAATTTTTTCTATTTGTGAAAATTTCTATGTAATTCAAAGGTAATTTTTAATATATATCTTACACAGCATTATTAATATGATTTTGGAGGTTGCAGGACATTAAATTACTTTAAAAAATGAAAAATAATTATATCATTTGATTTCAAGATATTCTGTATATCTTAAAAATAATTAATTCTATCCCAGGATTTCCTGGGATACAGTTCACTTTTATCCCAGAATCCCAGAACAAGCAAAAGGCCGGGAAATGAGAAACCCTAATATATACACATTATTAACAAACAAAAAAACTATTCTATTAAGAAATAAGAATAATACAAACTAATTAAATAATGTTACATGATTTTCAATGTCATATTTTATTTTAAAATTTCTCTTAAAGTTTTTAAATACTTAGTTATTCTTCTTTATGTGCAAATTACTTTCAACTATAAATAATTTTCTTTGCTTGAAAAATATCAGTTTTTAATATACATCTTAGAGGTCCATTAAGAATTAATAAAAAATATTGTAAAAAATGAACATTTTTTCTTATAATAAAACATACAGATCAATACAACTAAATTTTTTGTTTATCAAAGTATATTTAGTGCAATGATGGTTGATTAATGAGTGCTAATGTACTTATTAATCAAAAAATCATCAATAAATAATAAGTAAATTAAAAAATAATTTTATATATAATTATGTTACTGATGGTTATTTGGTTATTCTAGAGAATTTAACTGAAAGCTCATATAACATCATGTAATTCTGTAAAAAAATTTTCCTTATATAAAATAATAAAGTCAATTATGTTCTCCTTTTGAGGCCCATTGCTAATTTCTGAAAACAAATAAAATACGACAAACATTGAAAATGTTTAAATTTTTAGGACCTTTTAATTAAAAAAGTATTGAATAAATTTAGCTGTATACATATATCTACACACACAAATTTTTAAACAAAATAAAATACTAATTTAATAGAAGTTTCAACATTTATAAATTATAAATATTTTTACTACATTAATTATTACTACAGAGAATGATTTTTGTTCAGTAATTTTCTTATTTCATACTTTAAAATAATTTTTCTTGTAATATTTAAAAATTTATTTTTATGCAAATAAAAAAAAATAAAATATTAATAAAAAAAAGTAAACGTTTATCATTACTAATACATTATTACCTTGCAGTGTTTTACAAACATCCCATATTCAACTACTTTCCTTGCAATAGGTTCTTGTCCATCACAGATACCATACCAAGAAACTAGTAATTCCCAAGCTTCTTTAGGTACTAAGATATAATCTAATTCATCAATTAAGTGATCTTTAATTTCTGGTGAATTCTCTTCTGTTAAAAATGTATATTTTAAAATTAATTTTCAATAGAAATAAAATTTAAAATATAACTAAATATGAATATAGCATATCATATCAAATATGTAGTTATTTGTTAGATATTATATAAATATAAAATATCACATATATATGCAACACAGAGACATAGTATATATGAGAATCATTATGGACTTCATGGCAACTATTTTTTTTCCTGTGAAGAATTCAACAATATTATAATTCTCTAGAATTATGATGTTGATAATATAATATACATTTGAAAGCTTATTGAATGTGCTTCTGAATGTCTACATGGGGCATATGCAATGGTTGCTCATTATCATGCAATCAGTCAGTCAGTCAGTCAGTATGTTGCTGATGCTATTCAAAGATGAAAATGAATAAATTGGAACATGCTCCATATTCACCAGACCTCATGCAACTTTAATTTGATTCCCAAAATAAAGAAGCTTTTGTGTGGCAAACACTTTGCAAACAAAAAGAACATCTGAATGTGTTTTGCTGAGAGGTAGCATACATTAGTGACTCAGATGCAGCCAGTTGTGTTTACCACTTTCTCCACGTTGATAATCTACTGTGAACAATCTCGGAAACTATCTTGAATGATTTGTATTGTGCATTACTGTGTTCAGTTTTGTTTATTGTGTACAATGTATATCCTTATTAAACAATTATTAAATCCAAATAAGTGTTTTTCAGTTTCTCCCAACCAGACTAATAGAGCAATGATGTTCAGAAGCACATCTAACAGCCTTTCAAATATATATTTGTATTAATTAACTGTTGTAAATAATTTTCATGTTTGTTAATTATAGATAAATTTAATAAACTATAAAACATATTTCTTGGAAATAATTATGTTTTATTATTAAAATTAATGTCCTAGTCTTAGTTTTGATCTAGCAAATTCAAATTTTATTCATTTATGAGTTACATTCCCAATATTAATGACAACATTGCATTAAACAGTAAAATTAACTTCAGAGAACTAGTTTGCAATTCATAAAAATACATTTGTTGAGTAAGAAATTTTTACTTCTTTTATAGAAAATTCTAATTATAAAAATTGTGTATATGATTGTAAATGACAATTCATCAACATTAAATTATTTAGTCGCATACTGATTATCTATAATCAGAAATCATGATCATTATCTATATAAAGATATTATGTATACATATCTTAAACAATAACTGTCAGATGGCAATAAAGTGGCCATCTTTTATTATTACTACTAGTTATGCAACTTATAATCATATAATCTAACAATAATACTATCATATTTCAATGAGGAAAAAATAATATAATATGCATTATTACAGAATTGGTATAGAAATAATAGTAATGGAAACTAGCCTTTTACAGAAGACTTCATCATTTTCACTTCTACACAAAAATATTAGAATTTGTTAAAAACACAGATATAGATCCAAGTAATTTATTCACAAAATTTTATTATATCTCAATAATCAATTCAACACTTGAATCTAAACAATTTTTTAAATAGTGATAACAATTTCAATAGAGCTACAGATCAAACAAAAAAAAATTGTTGATCATCAACAAAACAAAAATGTATGATCTAACATGTCATTTTTATTCTGTTACTCAAATCTTTCAAATTTGATTTTACCATTGTTATTAATGATAAATGCTCTCTATGTTTAAAAACATTAGATTTTTAAATTATGTGAAAAATTTTAGAACTAAACTGATTTTTGAAACAAGTCAAAAAGTTTCACGTTTAATTTACTTATTGTATTGTTCACATCCCTGAATAGGTTGTTTGCATTCTAATAAAAAGGTATCTGCTAGAAGAAGTGTTTCAGTTGTGAGATAATTATTATTTACAATTCCAGCTTCTGGAATGTTTTAATTTATTTTAAAAAATCTACAATGGCATTTCTTTTCAAACAAAGCAATAACATTTCCATATACAATTTTTATTTATTTCATGCTGATGCAATTCATCTAACATTAACAAACAACATACTTGTGTGCTCATTATGAAGTATCGCAATATCTGTAAAATAACACAATTAACAATTGCCAACATAACTGTATAAAAAATAATCTTAAATTGATTGAAACTGAACATAAATCCTAGTCTGTGAAATAATAAAAAATGAGCAAATATTTATTGTGATATCGTCACAATGATGGGCTGAATTTTTAATCATATTTTCAATTTATTTAATTTAAAATATATGCTCTCCTTCTCAAATTAGTAGTCTCTTACCCCTGTATATCACACTTTTCCTAATAACAATAATCATGCCAGTCATTTATGTAACTCTGTTTTGGAAAAAAATTTCTGAACTGAAATAATGTCACTTCCATTCCAAAGCAGAAGTTCATATATAGTTAATCAGTGCCTCCTGCCTCTAAGCTTTCCATATCTGGTTTTCACTTTCATCTATCTAGCATTGTTTGGGATTAAGAAAGGACAGACAAACAGACGACAGTGGGAATTTATAGGTCTACAATTTTTTCAAAGTGCAGCCCAACCATCAGTCTAGAATTTTAGTAGTAACTAGATTTTATATAGAACTTCAGAAAACAAATAAGTTGTTTAAAGATATTTTTATTTAATAAATTTTTTTAAAAATCCAGCAACAGGTTGCATAACTTTCCCAGCTATTTGAGATCTTATTTAGAAAATACAGTCAAGTCCGCATAAGTCGACACCCCAAGGGGAAGTGAAAATGTGTCAAGTTATCCGATATGATGACTAAAGTAAAGTTGAAAAAAACTGCAATACTACAATTAGGAAAATACAGCAGTGAAATGTACAGTACCTCTCTGATCATCTATCACTGGCACTAAAGTTGGTTTCTACTCCAAGTACCCTAGCAATTTCCATTGCCTTTTGTTTCAGTTCATCGAATCTTCCTGTTTTCGGTCTGGGAACAGGAAGATTCGATGAACGAATTTGCTTTAGCCAATATACAAGAGCATCTTTGACATTTTTGTACAGCAACTTTTCTGGCATTTTCAAGACATCTGCAACAAAAATCCAAGAAAAAGTTTATTGATTTCCTCCTTTTTCATCAAGATTCCCACCAATGTTGTTTTTGGAAGGGTTTTTTGTTTTGCAAATTCGGCTTGCGGAGTTTTCTTACATTCAAATTCAGACACAAGTTCGTATTTTTCATTCAGCGTAAGTGTTGTTAGTTTTTGGACACTCATTTTTAACAGAAATGTAAAACACATGCTACAAATAACACTTGACATGAGAAAATGCAAAATCGGATTCTGCTGTGATGTTGATATAGATTGTATATTTTCTTTTTGTTTATCTGTTTTTATTTTATATATAAAAATACATAAAATGTTTAGGCATACAGTATAAATATTAATAAATAAGTTGACTCCCCTCCTGAAAAAAAAATGAGTTCATACCACACTGTATGGTGTGAACTCATTTTTTTCAGGAGGGGAGTCAACTTATCAGACATCTAAATGAGTATGGGACAACAAAAGTATGTCAATTTATCCAGTGGTGATGAGTTAAATGGCGTCAAGTAAACCAGAATTTTTTAACATTAATGCCCATGTAAGTCATCTGGGACCACAGAAAACTGACTACTTAACCAATGGTGTCGAGTTATACTTATGCGGACTCAACCGTATATTGTAATTATAATTATAAGTTAATAAAACTGGGTGTGGCATCATCTGTTATGAGATTTTGTTATAAAAACTTTTTATATTTTTAGTTACTATAAAATGGCAAAAAGCTTAATTTTGACAATAGAGATGAGTTTTATAAAAATGAATAAATGCTAATAATGAGTAAAATCATTAAGTCTGACCTACTAAAGATACACATGACCACACTTATCTCCCCTTCCCCTCAACCTTTAACCACCAAAATTTAATAACACCAATGACCCTCATATACAAGCTGACTTGCCAAATTTTGTTACTTAATTTTTATCCCATCCTGAGACATTAAATGAAATAGATGCCAACACAGAATTTTTTGTCATTTTTTTTTTACTTTTTTGGATTCAGGAAGTTTCAAAACATGGAGATTTGCAAAAAACTGTGGATCGAATTTGACACTATTCCAATACTTTCCCTTGTTACATATATATAACAGCCAGAAAAGTAAAAAAACAGTGAGAAAATATCTGTAAAGCCAATGATAAATTTTTATTATTTTTATTTTGTAAATTAAACCACATACAACATTTTTTCAAATTATAATGTAACAACAAGTATTGATTTTGTTTTGATTAAAATGATTCTTTGCTATTAGAAAAAAATCAATAATTTGCTTAATTTTGAAAAAAATTAATTATTTTAACAAGTTACAGACTTATCAATAGCATACTGGTAAGAACTGCTATAAACACTGTCTTTTGATGTAAACTCTCTTCTGATGTTAATTTAACAGCAATTTTTACCATTAACGTTTTTAATTAAACCAGTTTACTCTCTCCCAATTATTATATAAATTTATTAAAAAGAAAAAAGTTAAAATTGTATGCAGTTTATAAATTCCTATACATATTTTTTGTTTTATGTTCAACAGATGGGGGAAAGTTTCCCATTAAGTGACAAACAGATTGACAGTTGGGACAAAGTTTCAAGTTATTTTGTTTTTCTACAAAATTTTTGATCAGAAATGTAATTACAATTAATTGTAATTTGTATAGTATTTAAAAAGATCATCATCATAAAAAAATATCAATAAATTAAAATAAATTCTTTCTAAAAACTGAAAACAATTACACAAACTAAGTATCAATCTTAAAGCTATAAAAATGTTTATGCAAATGCAATAAAAGTTGTCTGTAAAGAGTATTAATGATACTATAATATGTCATATACAGAGCTATCTTTAAAAAATATCAGGATAAATAAATTTCATTTATAAAGTACAAAGTTATTAATTTTTATTTATTTACAACATAAAAACTAATATTTTAATATTAATACTAACCTCTAAATAGGGAACTATTATCTATTGGTCCAGGATGAATTGTATTTTCTCCTATATTACTTGTATCCCAGCTATCATAACCTACGTACTTTCTCCATTGTTTGAACCATTTGTTATCAACTAAATACCTAAATATAGAAATTAGTTTGAAAATGAATACAACTTGTAACTAAACTAAATTTAATTATAATTGTAAACAAATTATTTTAAAATAAAGTATCTTAATTTCAAAATTTACTTTAAATAAATAAAATTATAATCAAACTTTAAATGTTTCAGTGTTTTGCATAAGCACAATTCAACAATAAATAAAAAATAAAAGAATGAAAATAATTTTTGGAAAATGATTTGTTTTTAAGAAAGAATTAACCTTTGCATTTGAGTAACTGACAAAATATTAACTGATAAACTGAAATTAGTTTCATTGCAAGAATATTAATTAAAGAAAATAGTTTAATAGCAGAATAAAGCAATTTAACAGGTTATTTTTACATCAAATTTGGACAAAGCAAATATTTGATATACATTTCCATGTGATAAAAAAATTATTTGTATTAATATTTGTAATAAACAATTCTATAAATTTAAATAATAATAATCAATAACTTGCCTCCAAAATAAAGCATCTGTGGAGAATGGATAAAGGTACTTATTGTGCTAGTACAGTAGAGCGTCGCTAAGTGGAGCGTCGCTAAGTGGAATGGCCGGAAAGTGGAACGATTTTCAGTCGGACTGTGTCGTGCTGAATCGAATGTTTTTGATACTAAATTTACTTCTAAAGTATAATTTTCATGTTTTTTATATTCTTTAATATATTTATTTTGTTTGTACAAAATGCAGAAATAATTTTTAACGATACGATAGCCTCGATGATTATTATAAAAATTTTCGTTAGGCTTAAAATCGACGAAAATTCAACACGAAGCGACACGCAACGGAGAAAAATTCAACAGGAAGCGATACGCAACGGAGAAAAATTTGAACATCGAACAGGTTAATGTATTTTTTCGTACAAAGTCGGAAACTGGAACAAATCATTAACTGGAAGGACCCCAGTCCCCAATTGGTTCCACTTATCGACGCTCTACTGTAATCCTTTCTTGCACAGATGTCATACCATATATATTAACAAAAGTCTTGAAACATTAGGACTTTACAAAAGCACATACATCATACTACAGAAGGCTGTCATACTAAACATGCTTAAGAATTTCCTGTGTGACAAATACATACATGAACAGCATATAAACAAAACATTTTTTTTTCTATAGTTATGCTCTGACTTTGATCCAGCTTTGACTAGGCACCAGTATATAAGTCATGTAGAAAACATACAGCAAAACACAATAATAATAATGAATTATTCTATTGATTTTAATAAATCAATAGAATAATTCATTATTATTATATATAAATATATAAATAAATAACCTATATATAAATAACCTGATAAATTTGATGATAATTATTAACAATCTTTTTCATATCTCTAAGTAATATTTACTATATTTATTTAAAGTAGCATTAAACATTATAATTTATTCCTGATTTTTTCAGTTTTTAGGACTTGCTATTCAAAATTCAGAAAAGCTTTCTGTCAGAATTATGTAAACTGAATACCTAAATATTAAATTTAATAAACTAGAATGTACAAATTATTACAACTACTTAAGAGTCAAACATGGATTATGCAATACATCATCAGTCTGTTAAAAACAATATAAGTTTAGGTTTGCATTTCAATAAACTAAAAATAGATGTAAAGAAAAATTTTGCCTCAATTAGAGAGTGTCGACAGTGTGGGTAGCCATGTGTGGGCTACCCACATGGCTACCCACACTGTCGACACTCTCCAAAAACTTCATTTTGAAGCATTAGAGCAGAGTATCAGAGTATTCTCCCTATAGTCCTGATCTCACCCCATTAGACTATCAACTGTTTTATCCCCTAAAAGAAGTGCTACAGGGGCAAAGATTAGCATCGGATGACGACATTAAGACAGTGGTGCATTCATGGTTCGCAGATCAGCTGAAAACATTTTTTTTAAATGGAAAGAATATGAAAACTGTTGGACAGATGGACAAAATGTATTGAAAAGCAGGGCGATTATGACGAGAAATGATATATTTGACTTGCTGAAGGTTGATTACAATAAATTCTACAGCCAAAGTGTGGATAAACTTCGACTTACCCTTGTACAATTATGTCATCGAATTCAGACAATCCTAGTCTAGCTTGTTATTGAATTAGTGACAAGCAAATTACTTAGCTTATTAATCAATAAATAAACTATCTTGCAGATGCTCATATCAAGAGAGAATTAACAATGGATTGGAAATTGGTTTTAAAAAAATTGATATGAAAACAATTTTCAACATGGTTTTACAATGTCTCCATAACATTCCCTGTCAAATACTTGACTGTTTAATTATCTATATAAAGCTTAATTGTTATCATAAAACCATACCTAGGTCATCCACAGATTAAACATTTGTAATATTGGTATCATATGTAAACTTGGAAAGTTGAGGTGCTCAGCTTTTCATTATTTGCACAGGGGACTTTTAAAGTATCACAGGATGATTTTTTATTAAATTTACAAACAGTTGGAGGTAAATTATTTTTCCCCTTTTTTACCATTGAGCAATTTTTGATACCTCTTCTCTTTTATTGTACTTAAATTGGGTATTTTATGTATTTTTCCGTAGAAATCTAAAATCAAATTTTTAAGTAATTATTTTTTTATATGTATTTTGATATTTAAATACTTTTCTCTGATATAAAATAATAAAAACAATTCCAACACAAAAGGTGAGGAAGAATTGTGAGCTGCCAGAATTGTGGCAGCTTACCAGTTTAAAAACTGCCAAACATACCAAAGTCAAAACTGAAATAGTTAGTAAATAATTTTGAAGACAAAAGGAATTACAAGTGACAACAGTATTTTGAGATTTAATAGTATTGTGATGTTACTGTAAATTTGGATAAAAAGGATCTCTATTTACAGGTAAAGCAGCAGATTAAATATGCAAAATATATTTCCAACAGGGAAAGAAACAAGAAAAAGTATTTTTTTTTGGCATCATTAAATTGTGCAAAAAAACAATGCAAGCAAGAAGAATGAGTTTTCATGTGAACTGGCTACAACTTTAATATGGTCAGAGATTGTTCATAACAAGATAAATGATCCTGCCTTAAAAAAACTTTTCTAGAAAACTGTAACAAGCACTCAATTCCTGACAAAAGTACAGTAAGGAAAAGCTATGTGCAGCCTGTACCTGAAGCAACTTTCAAAAAAATAAAAAAAATAGTAGGAAAACAACAACCCAGGTTCTTTTTTAATATTTTGGATAAAATAATGAATATGCTAAAAAGATATGTGCCAAACATTCCCACTGGTTACTTAATAGCATAAATTGTACTGATTCTGCTGTTAAGATTTTATACATTAGAAAAGACAAATTCCAAAATTGTTATGCAGAACTTCAATGATACATATGCAAAATTGTGGAACTTTGCTATTCTGTATGAAAAGTTTGATTACTAATAACAGACCAGGCACCGTACATGCTAAGTGCATGTTCACATATTATGATGATGTATCCATAGCACTTGTCTTGGACATTGTCTTAACAGATTATACAAAGCAATTATTCTTGGGCTAACAATTTCATTTCAGAAATGAAAAAGGCTTTGATTAAATGTCTTGTATATACAGGGTGCATAGGAAAATCCCTTTAACCGGAAAATTCTTGCGAACGGAGAGAGCTACAGCTATGCAAGTGAGGTAACGGTATAGTAAAGTGACTATGCCCGACCTAATGCAAACGACAGCAGCACCCCTAGTGGCGAAATTTGGAAGATAGGCAGTGCAAATCAAAAACGAAAACAGATAGAACAAACTTCCCAATTAGAAAGTTTTAGAGCATCAATTAAATCAATTAGTACAAAACGACATGTGATTCACACGGATAAGATAAATTGTCGCCTGTATACCCAAAAGTGTCCGAAAGCGATGCACGCCATTTTGTGTGACGTTTGAAAGGAATAGTCATAGATGTGAAGAAATACGCACAATTTATTGCATAAAATACGTACTTATGTCAATACAGTTTGATAACATCACACAAAAAACAATGGAAAGGCAAACTGTCACACAGTGATAACAAGTTAATGTTGAGTATGTTAAAAATTTGTTATCACTGTGTGACAGTTTGCCTTTCCATTGGTTTTTGTGTGATGTTATCAAACTGTATTGACATAAGTACGTATTTTATGCAATAAATTGTGCGTATTTCTTCACATCTATGACTATTCCTTTCAAACGTCACACAAAATGGCGTGCATCACTTTCGGACACTTTTGGGTATACAGGCGACAATTTATCTTATCCGTGTGAATCACATGTCGTTTTGTACTAATTGATTTAATTGATGCTCTAAAACTTTCTAATTGGGAAGTTTGCTCTATCTGTTTTCGTTTTTGATTTGCACTGCCTATCTTCCAAATTTCGCCACTAGGGGTGCTGCTGTCGTTTGCATTAGGTCGGGCATAGTCACTTTACTATACCGTTACCTCACTTGCATAGCTGTAGCTCTCTCCGTTCGCAAGAATTTTCCAGTTAAAGGGACTTTCCTATGCACCCTGTATATAATTTGTTAAGATATATAATTATATAGGTGCTTAACTTTTAAACAGTTTCATTTGTTAGTTTGAAAGATATTCTTAATTGTTCTTCACATATTTAAGTTTTTTCCTCTGTTTAAAAAGTAAAAACATTTCATCATACTAAAAATCTTACTTTTTTATTATTGAAAAAAAAAATCCAAATTTATTATATCCTGAACCATCATTGTAAAATCTATACTCATTGTTTTTAAATGTTGGTATTGATATTTTTTTAGAAGAGTTTCTCAGTATAACTGTTATATATGTAATAACTAATCTGTATAGATACATAACTTTTACAATAATGTTTCAATAAATTTTGTTTGTTTTTTGTCATTTATAGACATAAAAAATTATTTTTAATATTTCAGTCAGTTATTTGAAATAATTAATTTAATACTTAATTAAGTAATAAATAAGAAAAGATTATATTAAATAATAAAAATCTTTTATATACTTTATAAGCAAGTTACACAATATTTTATTTATATTTTTCTCACAAATCATCTAATCATGTTTTTACCATTGATTTTTTGTCACCTTGTTTTGCAGAACTGATATTTTAACACAAATTTCATATTTCAACATCAATTTTGTTTGTCGTCATATTTTTGTTGAGAAAAAGCACTACTTATTTCATTTAACATCAATCATTTCAATCATTTTATTTTAATCACTGTTAATATAAGGTACTTTGTTTTATTACAAAGTATCTTATATTAACAAAATTTGAATGCTATAATAATTAATACGGTAAATACCCGCTAACTCAAATTCAGGGCTTAAAGCAGTCATGGCAATAAAAAAAAGTGAGAAAAGAGAGTTCAGACTGAAAAAAAGCTAAAAAAGCTAATAGTGTTAAAATGAACGAAAACAGGCGTTATTAAAAAAACACACAAACACACACATATTTTGTATCAATAACGTTGCATATGATATTAGATTGATTATTAAGTGGACTGATAAGATTAAATATAAAAATAGTTAGGCTAAGTTTATACTCCAGAAAATTGACCAGTAAGACTGCATTAAGCTAGAACAGGCCCGCATTAAGTTTTCATGTGCCCCGTACAGAATTCCCACCGTTACACAGCAGAGCAAATGGAATAGTAACATAACTACCAGAATGTGTTTCCATATAACATGCCAAATTTCAAATGCCATTTATTTCAAGGTACATTTTTTGATTTCTTCATAAAAAAAATGTAATTAAAGAAGAAAAAAAACAACTTCTGGCAGAATCAGGGGATTGCATGTTCATTATATAGCAGGGGTGGGCAAGCAAAAGTGGGAGCCGAAATGTAGGTTTTGCAAAATGCATGGGAGCCGCGGTTCTGTACTTTTCTATTCTGTACTGCAGTTCTTTACCTGGATTTTATTATATAATATAGAACAAGTATTGAATTTTTTTAATAAACATATTTTCACAAAATTGTGGAAATAAAACTGTAAAAATAATAATAAAAAGCAGAAATTAACACTTTCAGCAAGAGCCACATAAAATTCAAAAAGAGCCGCATGCGGCTCTCGGAGTCTCATTTGCCCATGTCTGTTATATAGCAATACCACTAGTAATTGTGACCCAATCATTTATTTGGTAATTTTATCAATATTTTTTAAATGATTAAAAATAAAATTACAGCATTCATTACTGGTAATACTAGTCTCCAAATCTATTCCCCTGAATACAATAAAACAATTTGTTAGTCATTCGACCCACAACTGACAGAGAAGAGAGTTTATGAAAACAATGTAATTAAACATTTAGCAGTTTGTTGTCCTTCACAGTGGGGAACCAGCAGAGTCTATTACTTTCACAGGAGAAAATATACAAAGCTTTCTACTACCCTCAAGTTGAAAAATAATACAATCCCATGAAATTTAACAAATCTGACATTAATAAGTAAAATGATGAAATTATTTACAGAGAGTTGATATTTGATAAGTTTCGTTTTTTGCTCTTATAGATCAAATTACAGAAATTATAAATAAAAATCTCATTTTTAAAAAATTAAAATCATAAAATTTCGCTTACAAAAGATCGAGATGGAACGCACGCTTTTCATTTTTATAATCACTTTGTTTTATTAGACACAGATATTATTCCTATATAGATTTATTAATTATAATAAACATACATTATGTATAAAATTACATTAAAATAACACTGTAATTAATGTCTGAAATGAAAAAGTAATTGAATCGAGTCTAGCCTCCATATTAATTAACGTGTTGTTATGGGGGCCTAGTAGAAGCTGTAATTTTCTGGGGAGGGGCACCAAGTTAACTGCGTGGGGGCCGGGCTGTAATTTTCTGGGGAGGGGCACCAGGTTAACTGGGGGGGTGTACCCACCCATGCCCTTTCCTGGCTACGCCCATGTTAATGCGCCACAGTAATTAATTGATTACGTTGCATCAAATTAAATAATTTATAAAAATTGAAATAATAAATACGTTTATAAAATAATTGGCTATATCTGTTCGCAATGATAACGTAAAACACACTGTACTTATGGTTTAGCATTTCCGATATTTAATTTATTTTTGAATTTTAAAATATAAGAAAAACAATTTTTTAAATAAAGTTGTACACATCTATATCTGCAACTTTAGAGAATACAAAGATATAAGAATCCATCAAAAAAGTTAATTAATAATAATTAAAATCAAGAAAAAATATGTTTCTTTCGAGGTAAGGAAACTTGTAAAAAGTCAGGTACGCGATCACATGATGCCCGTCTCCCCACTTTGCGTAACCAAATGGTCGAAGTTGAAATAAAACCCCAGCAGAAGTAAAAACAAACATCGGCGCATGTATAGGACAATAAACTTGAACGGGAGCGAAGATGAGACACGACACCATGTAATTTATGCTAATTACTTTCTAATATTAAAATATTAAAATCTTCAATAAATTATAATTAAATTAATTTTTTGACTGAGTTCGACTAGAAGCATATCGAAAAGCTAGATTAAAGTGAAAATAGCGGTTTTTCGACGCTAAATATTTACAAATTAATTTTTTAATTTGGTGCCAGATTGATTGCAGCTGTTCGAATGCGCACGTGCATGAAGAGTTTTATAGTTTGTCGAAATGGAAAATGAAGGACACAATTAGAATGCAGAAAACCATGGTGCATGCCAAATATATAAGCACCCACTTAAAACCAAACTTTTGTCTTTGTCTAAAGATTGTCTCTACAGAAGTTATTAATATTTAAGATATTAGTTTAAAATCTTGTATTTCCTGGCACGAGATTCACTCGATCTTTAATTTTACAGAGTGCTAGAAAGATACAAGCTTTGAAACGAGTGTCCTACAACGTTTTCTTTAATAATAACAGTAGAAATCAAATTTATTATCGAACAACAATTATTTTTTCGGTTTTTCTACGGTAGTCAAAAACGAGTAAATGTCATCATTTAAGCTAAAGAATAGCAGGCAGTTGGGAAGAAGTTTGCTTAGCAACTTACTTCAGAAAGTATTGGGTTCTATACGATTTTCCGTTGCTAAAACATGAGTTTCTACTGTTAGTATTAAATAAAATCTATTTCTTTCTTTTGTCCACTGCACTTAAATAAATACAAATGCTAAAAATAATGCTGTATAAAAATCACTCTTAACGCCAAACTAGAAGTGTACTTATGTCTTAATGCAGCGTGATTATATCGAAGCGCCGCGGAGATCGGTATTTCACAAGGATACAAGCAAGGAGAACCCACGTGCAAATTCCTACAGCATGTGCAGAGTATCAAGCTTTGGGAAGCTCCTCGTTTTGTTAGTCTATATAAATGTAGTACACTACATGTGTATACGACAGTGCCTTATCATGTCGCGCACGGTCCATAAGGCATACGGGGATGTGCCGGTCACTATTTCGCTCCTGAGCACATTTACGAAAAAAAAAATTCACATGGGAAGTGAAAAAAGCTAAAAAAGTGAGTTTTTCTCAGAGAAAGCTAAAAAAGAGAGGAGCTATGAAAAAAAGCTAAAAAAGAGAGTCACTTTAAGCCCTGGAAATTAATAAGGGTGAAAGTTGTCTGAGTTTATGAAAGTGTAGGTTAGTGTGATATTTTCTCTCACAATATGGAAAATGAGAATATGGATACAATACAGTAATTTCTTATGATCAGCTCTGTACAGAAGTTTAATTGAGGTGAGATTATACTGCTGAATTTATTATTATAGGAAATGAATTCAAACAAATTAATGACAGCACAATATACAACAATGTGCAGTCTTTAGTAACTTACCAACTACAGTAATATAATGCACAGTATTGCAAAGACTTCCAGATATGAAAAGTACTTGTTAATTATAATTTTTCTGTTGTCAAGAAATTTTTAAATTACTGTTTCACTTAATTCAGACAAATTTTTTTGAAGTCTAAGTTAGCAGGGTTTACTGTACTATTTTCTTTAATATTTGATGGGTGATCGGTTAATGAACATAATCCATTCCAAGACTGTGTTCTCTATCCGAATTGTTCGTTAACCAATTATCAATTTACCTTGGATTTTTATGGGAATTTGATTAATCCGTTCTGGAGACCCCCAAAAATAAAAAATTATATACTTTCTTACTACATTTATTTATATGTAATAATAAGAATACATGTATACACAGTCTTGCATTTTTATCAGTCATGTTTTTTCTGTTTGTGGATGTTAAAGAATCTTTCCAATGTCTATTGCTTTTCTCGCTTCTTCAGGATTTTTCAGAAGTAATTAATAGCATTGTCGTTGAAGAAATCCCTAACCTCAATCTGGTTTGGATACCATTCTAAAACCGTTGTTCTGACATCCTCCACTTCTTCAAAAGATCTTTAGTAACAGATGTCGGCATTAATCCTCTTTTTCAGAAGAAAACATATCCCGCCGAGTTTCTTGGTGTTCTCGGCATTCTTCTGTTGTCAAATCAGTTTCAGATTCCATTACGAGCTCTTTGATGTTCTTTATTTCTCAAATGAGATTTTTGTTACTCCTTTAGCTGCTTGAATCTTCTTGATTATACTGTATCTTTCTTAGATAAGATTGAACTGCGGCCTACTGTAAACCTGTTCAAGCCATACTGCCCAGCAACACCAGACATCTTCTGCCCACTCTCTACCTTTGGTATTATACCCTCACTTTTTGAAAATAAAAACTGATGCAAAACTTAACGAGTGCCTGCCCAACAGTCACGTGAATACTATAGAAGAATTGTTTCTATCAGAAAAATAAAAGGCTGGAATTACAAGGGAGAGTTTCAAAGTTTGGAGGAATACTATCCGATCAGTATATACCAGGTTGAGTGTCGATGTGCCTCAACGTCTCCCATGCTCCGAAAAGTTTCGAATTGTTGCCTGAAGACAAGGGAAGACCAATTAGTATTCACCATTTTATGTCACTTCTTGTGTTTGTTCTGTGAGGTGTTCATTATCAGAATATATGTTCGTTGTCCGTACATAAAAATCTTTCACAAAAGTGTTGGTTATCCAATTTGTTCGTAGTCCGATGTCCGATGTCATTAACTGATCACCCACTGTATTCAAGATCCAACATCTGATCCATTATTGAAAAATTTAGTTGAAAATTTTTATTTATCTAGAATTTTTAGCTTAATGTGAAGCAATTGATTTTCAGAACATCTAAAACAGCATTTTAAAAGTATAATAAATCATAAATGTTCACTTAATGTTAAAATTAAATTGTAATTGTTTGTTAATATCTTCATAAAAATAATTTTATTATTTCTGCAATTGTTCATCTATCTTTAAACACTACTCTATGTAATAATAATAAGCATGTTGTTAATAATAATATTTATGCAAGCATTCAAATTTATAAAGTAAAATTTACCTTGTAAGTAATAATTATTCTACAATAGCATCATTCTTAAAAAATTTTAAAGTAAGTTTTCAATAATATATTCATTTAAGTATCAAGATAATCTGCAAGTTATCTGTATTTAAAAGGCAATTTGAAAGTGAATGCAAATTATGCAATAAAGTGAAATTTTTACAAATTTTAAATTGTAATTACAAATTATAAACCAAATGACAGCCTTAATTAAATCAGGCTATTTTATGCTAGTACCAACCTCTATTACCAAATTACTTAATTCCTAATTATTAATTGTAGCATAAAATAGCCCAATTAATTAAAGCTGTTGTTTGGTTTATTATTAATATTCCTGGGCTTTGGGATGCTTGTGTATGTTTGTGTATATACATAATTACAAATTATGAATGTACATGAAATTTTATAAATTAAGATTAATTTATAAAATCAAATGCAGAAATAGCAATGTTTATATTAGAGAAATAGGTAGGAAACTAGAAAATTGAGCAGAACATATTAGGCTGCATTTATGCAGATGCAAGAAATGCAAGAGAGGAGAGGGAAAAACGAAGCAAATCAAGGTCATGCACCTACAGGAGTATTCTCCTTTTTTTCTCTCTAATTGTGTTCATGCAAAAGCAAGAAAGAAAAATTCAATAAATTTTACAACGTGTCCATCATTGCCATTTTATTATTGTTGTTATATGGAAGCAAGGCTGCCAAACTACTGGAAATGCACCAACTCAGGATAAAAGGAAAAATACGAAAGTTCAATAGATTGAACTTTTGATGATGAGGACAACAAGTGCATTTCTCACATGTAATGCACGAGATGCCATCTCCCTCGTCTGCATAAACTGCATCACAAGTGTGAATTCTGATCCCAAAAATTCTCTTTAACTTGTTTTCTCTCTTTTCACATCTGCATAAACACAGCCTTAGAAATTTAATATACTGTATATAAATACTATAATTTTCCACTTATAGAACAACCTTTTTAAACCAATGTAAGTATGAAAAATGTAATTCCTTTAAAGATTATATTTAATTTATAAATTAATGAGAATAATTAGAAATTAAGTTATGCAAATAATGGAGTAATAATAGATCCAATGTGGATAAATAATAAAATAAGATAATCACTCCACAAAGGGAAGCACAGACATCAATAGTTTAGTAATAGTTTGAACTGGCTGGGTATGAAGAACAAAATGGAATATTTTAAAGAATTCTTTAGGAATAATTTAAATTTTATAAAACTTCAAAAAATAAAAAATAAAAGAAATAAATAACCTAAGTATCATTCTGAAATTTCAGATAAAATACTGTAAAATTTAAAAAGGAAAGAAATATCAATGTAGGACTATGTACAGAAGTTAATACAATTTGAATTCTTTCCAAGAAAATGTTTTAGATTAACGGATTTTAAAAATAAAATATTCATAATTTTTTTATAATGTGTTTTGCTTTTACAGAGGATTTATTGTTAAAAACCTGTATCTTTTTCATCAATACTGATCAAGAGGACAAAAATACAAATTCCCAAAATCTATTTTATATATATTGAGAAAGTAAAAATATTCCATAAAAATTGCTTTCATATTAAAAACTATGTTTGAATTAGTCTGTAGATTGGTATCCTTGAATACAGCTCTGAAATTTTAATTAGTATCTATAGAATAATTTTTATGAAAAAAATCTATCACGTTTAATTTGTTTCAGTTTCCCTCTTTTTAAACCTTAGTGAATTTAATCATATATAAGAAGAATTTTTACATTAAAATAAAAATAATTATTATTGTAGTCAAACCTCAGGTTTCAAATGATTCAGTTTATGAACAAAATTTTGAATGCCATATTTGCCCAGTTGCCATACAATACCTTGGTTGCCAAACAAGCTACTCGGCTCTTGCCGAGTAGCTTGTTTGGCAACCAAGATAGACAGTCAACTCCATACATTTCTTGCATTAAAGAAAGTCAATGGCCCAACCAATCAATGAAGGAAGTACTGATTCAGAAGTTAGTGGCACCAAGATCACCTTGTGTCATTAGACATAATATGAACTATCAATGACATTGTTATTCAAATTTAGATTTCAATGTGCATATAATTATGATATTACTTCTTAATATAGAATCGGCTTTGGAACATACTACAACTGTTTTTCAGTAAGCATCACAGTTAAGTTTAAATCAATTAATAAAAACTGCATTAATTGAAATTTGGATAATATAAATCAGTGTTCTTCAACCTTTTCAGACCTACGAACCAACAAATATAGGAATAATATTTTGCTGACTGATAGAAGGCTCAAGATATATTTTCTTAGGCTTAAACTGCTTAGACTTAAACACATGACTGTCGTAATGTTATTTAAACAATTGCAATAATAAAAACAAATAAAAACTGTTTATATTAATTACAAGTTTAAAATCTTATTATTTTGTTATTACGAAACTTTTCGCAGACCAGCACCAATCCGTAGACCCAAGGTTGAACAACACTGATATAGATGACATCCACAAATCCGTGTTTAAAGGTGCTTAACTCTAATTAAATAACAATAATTTATTAATACAATATTATATTAATAAATTTTTGTTATATATTAAATACTAGGTAGCCAGTTAATTAAAACTAAAAGTAATAAAATAATAATTAAAACTCTGGTTTTTACACCAAAACTGAAATCAAAATCAAAATTAATTAATTAATTAATTGAAATTAAAATCAAATCAACTGAAACAATATTTTGAAAAGTGTGGATAAAGTACACACTTTATCCACACTTTATTGATCTTTATTGATTTGGTTATACGAGGGCTATTTTTTAAATAAGGTCCGTTTGTGAATGAAAGTGAAAATAATGCGCAATCACGGCAGTATGCATACGATTCTGCTCCGAGCAAGCTTGGCGCGCGTTTTGACGCCATTTGCAGCTATATCGTCTGTCTGTATGCTGAGCTGTAGAAGTTTAAAATGTTTAAGAAAATTGAGTCTCCCGCCGACTGTGAGATACAATCTGTTATTCGATTCTTGAATTCAAGAAACTTGGCAGCAGTGGAAATTCACCGTCAGATTTGTGAAGTTTACGTGATAATGCTATGAGTGACAGTAAAGTTCAAAAATGGGTAAGAATGTTCAAAGATGGGCGAGTTAATGTGCATGATGAACCACGCCCTGACCGACCTTCTCTGATTTCCGAAGATTTGATTCGTGATGTGGATAACAAAATTCGAGAGGACCGACAATTCATGATTTCAACGTTATCAATTGAATTTCCACAGATTTCAAGATCAGTTTTGTATACCATTGTTTCGGAGAAACTGAATTATCAAAAATTGTTTTCTCAGTGCGTTCCAAGACTGCTTTCTGATGATCACAAAACAAAAAGATTAAACAGTGCTTTATCGTTTTGACTCTATACGATCATCCACACAGTCCAGACCTTGCACCCAGTGATTTTCACTTGTTTCGATACTTAAAGGAGTTCCTTGGTGGTCAACATTTCAACGACGAAGAAGTAGGTGGATTGGGCTTCTTGACAGGCGGCAGATTTCTTTGAAGTTGGAGTTCAAAAAATTGTTGAGCGGTATGACAAATGTTTAAACAAAATGGAAATTATGTAGAAAAGTAGATAAAAGTATGTAGAATATGGAAAAAAATATATTTTAACGATATTTACAGTATTTTTCTTCTTATTAAAAAACAGACCTTATTTAAAAAATAGCCTTCGTATTTCATCCAGGCAGAGTGGAGTCTCTATAGCATTTTTTTGTAAAGTGTTAAGTTAGTTCCAGTTTTGGTTGGTAGTGACAGAACATTTTGTTTTTAATATATATATAAAATGGATATAGATAATATTATATTATATATATAATTATATTGTACTTTGAAATGAAGCTAAAAAGTTAAAAAAAAAAAAAAGCTTTGTTTTAAGGGTCAGGAACAGATTTATTTTATATAGTCTCTTATGAGAAAATGTTTCAGTTTGAGAACAAATCAGTTTTTAAACAACTTTTAGGAATGAATTAAGTTCAAAAACCAAGATTCGACTGTAGTTACATTCAAACCTCAGGTTTTTGTTATATGATCAAGTTTGTCTTTTATCATTTTGTCTTGCAAGAGACAAAATGATAAAAAGGTAAATCATTTTGTAATATGTTATTGTTTTAAACTTTCTTTTATGAATTACAGTACAATGATGCCCAATACTTCATACTTCATTCCAGGAGGCTGCCCAACTCTAAATTGCTCAAAGTCCAAATCAAAAACTTGAAATTGCTTCTTGTGATGCCAAAAACTTACTAATACTAATACTGTCTATTATTTTTTATTTGAAATATTATTACAAGTACTTTCAACAAATGAAGATGACAATCTGTAATTTGTCAAAAGCACTTATATTATTATTTCAAGTAAAAAATAATAATGCCGATAAACAGTATTAGTCCAAATCAATTTTTCCCATTAGAAATAATAGAAAGTGAATTAATGCATTCCCAGAACCTAAATAATACCATTTAAATGAACTTAAAACAGCAAATACATATAATTTAAGGCAAAATAACAATTAAATACCCTAATAATAAATTAAAACATGAAGACAATAGATATGTAAATACAGGTACTCCTCACTTTACGACTGAGTTCCATTCCGACGACTACATTGTTAAGTGAATTGGTCGATAAGCGAGGAGCTTGCGCCGGGAATATAGGATCGTTGTAAAATTATGCAAATTATGCAACAAACTTCAAATTTATTCATAAAAAGATTATTATAGTACGCTATTAGCCTATTATAATACTATAAGACAATTATAGTACGTGCAAGCCTATTATAGTATGCTTAGTGCGCATGTCACCATTCGCCACTGAGCGAACTCAAGCTGAGAACGGGGATTCCCCGAATTGCAGGTCGAAACTCGATTGGTTGTAAGTGCGAGCAGTCGTTAAGCAGATAGGTCGTAAAGTGAGGAGTACCTGTACTGTATAATAAAATAAAAAAATTGCATTTATTTATTGAGGACTTCAGCATCTTATACATGGCTACCAGATCCACCACACACATACCACTTTCATGTTTTGAGATTAGTTTCTTTTTCAACTCAATCATTGATATTACAACCTTCTTCTTAGACTTTGTTGCTTCCACACACTTCTCCAATGCCATGGTTCATAAGTAAAAATGATATTGAGTTGAACACAGTATTTGCATATTTTTAACTGGCTATCCTTACTTAATAGATGTGTGATTCAATTATAACAGTTGTGAAATTTAACACATTATTGCTAATGTGAGATTATATTCTTTGTTTAGAAGCTTATTTTAAAAACTTTTACTTCACATTGTGTTTGAATAAAATCAAGTTGAAATGTCTTCAGATAAAAAGGATATCAGGCATTTTATACTTTACAAGTTTCAGAAAGTATATAGCATCATACAAATACAGTAGTGAACCGAAAATCGGAATCAATTGGGGACTGGGGTTGTTCAGATTAGGGATTTGTTCCGATTACGGTTTATGTACGAAAAAATATATTAACCTGTCCGATGTTCAAATTTTTGTCCGTTGCGTGTCGCTTCATGTTGAATTTTCGTCGATTTTAAGCCTAATGAAAATTTTTATAATAATAATCGAGGCTATCGTATCGTTAAAAATTATTTCTGCATTTTGTACAAACAAAATAAATATATTGAAGAATATAAAAACATGAAAATTATACTTTAGAAGTAAATTTAGTATCAAAAACATTCGATTCAGCACGACACAGTCCAACTGAAAATCGTTCCGATTACCAGCGATTCCGATTACCAGGGTTCCGATTTACGAGTCTCTACTGTAGTATAAAAAGTTTTTTATGTGAATGGGAAGATACTCCTAAACTTCAAACATGAAATGTGATTTAAAAAGTTCTGTTTGGGATATTTTGAACTACAAAAAACAAAATATAAAAAAATAATGAAATAATGATAATATAAGAATGAATTTAATATTTTGATCTTGTTATGTTTAACTGTGAATAAAAATATGACAAACTTATTGAACCTCAGCACAAGGGATATTAGATGATGATTTCTAAAAGTAGGCAGAGGGGCTGTTGGACAGAACAAAAAAAAAAACATCCCCTTAACCATACTGTAATTTCAACCCTAAGATATTCTGAAAGATACTTATCAAATCTTTAGCAAACAAATAATGATTTTAATTTTTAAAATCTTTCCTGATAATATCAGTAAATTACACAAAGTAAATACAGAACAAATGTCAGATTGGGAATGAATGGAATGATTAAACTGAAAAGGGATTATTTTGAAAAGGTTTGAAATCCAAAATCTGAAAAGTATTGTAAATACAAAAGGAAGAGATAACCAATGATAAAACATTTCTTGATCAAGTGTTGTTCTTTTTCTCTAAAAATTCTACAATAAACAAAAATTTCAAGCCTCAAGATTAAAATCAAGTAGGAAGTGATAAGTTATCTGAAAACGACAACTTTTAAATGATCTTAGCACAATTTATTTGATGTCAAAGAACAAATTCTTGACATTAGGCTGGAATATTACTCACAATAAAATAAATAAATTCCATAATTGTAACACAATATCACTGTAAACAACAGGGATAAATTTGTGGAGATTCTTCTCATCATTCATCTTCACCAAAGTTTTTGATGAAGTGCTACAACAGCTAAAAACAGATGTTGGTACATTGCCATTAAGCACAACTGAATATGAAAGGATTTTTCATAAAATGAATTTCTCACAGAATTGCAAAATTAGTTACTTGTTGAAAATGTTAATACATGCATGTTAATAGCATTAAATAGGCCAGAACTTAAAAAATGGAATATAATATCAAATGCAAAAGCATGGATAGATCAACAAATCATTTGACAACTGACTAGAACAGGGGTGGCCAATATACGGCCCATGATTAATTTTTCAAAATTAGCTACTTAACTTCCAATAATTGGTGGAATAGATTCACGATACTTCATGTTTTAAAAAAATTCCATTGTAGAGATTTACAACTTTTACATTCGTCTGTTATAAATTTACACTATTTGAAGAACGAAAGACGACTCACTGAACAACCCACACTCACTGAAACTCATCCACCATTCCGCCATGTCACTGTTTATGCTGACATATGACGCACAGCATCGCCTGCCAGTCCACCTTTTTTTTCTTCTTTTTTTTTGCTCGTACGTTTCTTCACATTTTAAAATGACATTGCACATGCGTCAGGAACTTCTGTTATTTAACACGATTTAATTTTAATATTTTTTCTGGCCCATGAAAGAATTTTTCTTTCCAATCTGGCCCGGAGGCAAAAACTTGGCCACCCCTGGACTAGAAGTTTGGTCTATCAAAAAACAATTAATACATATAAAATTAATATTATTTACTTCAGCATTACACTCAAACGTGTTTTTGTGTGGTCTTTTTTTTTGTGCGATTTGTTTTGTGCAATTTTTTTTGTGCGGTATACCAATTTGATTGAAATTCATATACTGCACAAAAACAGGTTTGAGTGTATTAGATAATTTTCTGGTTTTGTAAACTGTTCTTAAAAATATTGAAATAACACAAAAAATCACATATACTTTAACGATTTTTATTTTAAACTGATCATATTACAAGTGTCCAAAAAAAGTAGAACCTCCTTTGCCTGAAAATAATTTCAATATTGTCTCATCTATATACTAACTTTTTAAAACATTTCTGATGTTTCATTTTAGTCTTTCCAAAATACAACTACTAGTTATCTTCTGAACATTTAATTCTAAAAAAAAAAAATAATAAGAGAAAAGATGAAAAGTATCATTTTTAAACAAATATAGAAGACGGATAATTAAAAGTAACCTGGCAACCCTCGCGGTTGAATTTATAATGCTGTTACTTGAGGGTGAATGCCGCACTCACCCTACATATTTTTGTATTCTTAGTGATTTGTCATGAGAAATTTTAGCAAACAAAAATCATTATTTGTTCGCTAAAGATTTGAGTCAGTAAGTTTTGTTATGAATAATACACATTTTAGATGTTTATTTTACTATACTCCAGTTAAAATACATTAAAAGTAATTTTGATATAGAAACAAAAAATTGATATCTAATCCGTTTGATCAGATCGATAAAAAACAAAAATACGATATCTGAAATTATTGTTAAACTTCAATAGAAATTATAATTAAAGTTCTGAATTTTACAATGCAATTTTAAAAATCTAGACTAATGTTTAGTCTAGATTTTTAAAATTGCATTGTAAAATTCAGAACTTTAATTATAATTTCTATTGAAGTTTAACAATTAAAGTTCTGAATTTTACAATGCAATTTTAAAAATCTAGACTAAACAAGTCTAGATTTTTAAAATTGCATTGTTTGCAGATTGTTATTATATGGTATCTGCAGATCAGTGCACTCTTGGATGTTTTCCCATTCTTCTTTTTTGGGCAATATGCACACTTCTCTTGATACTGATGTTGCCTGTGGAGGATCTGGTTTCTTTCTCAACACTTCCAGAATTTTCATACAGAGATCCTCACTCTCATTGTCTGCAAGGAAGGTGCCTACATTTTCTTTCTCAGACTCATCATCAAGCCATTTCAGAAACATTTCATCACATTTTATGATAGTACATATATACAATATCTCTTTGCAATTAGAATCATACTACTACAAATGCAAAAACAAAAAAAAAAAACACAAGATTACTCATGGGTGAGACTTGTGCTAACTTGTCCAACACAACTGAAATAAAGGTGGCACTGAAAGTATTAGCGATAACTATTACTTCCAATTCCGTTATCATCTCAAAGGAGATACTTGAGTAGAAAGACAGACAAAGTTTGGCCACAAAACTTCCAAGAAACCTGACTTACAAGCATTTTAAAACGAAAGGTGATCACAGAGCTCACCCTCAAGCAATGGCAGGTTAAAATTTTTTATTACTACTTTAGAAATATAGAGAAAATGTAACAAATTAAAAAACAACATCAACATGGATAAAGCAAGTCTAAGAAGGCTTGATATACATTATAAGAGATTGAAAATGTCATTCCATTGTTATCTGTTTAATGAAATTCAAATGAATCTCTGATAAAAGCTTTTAGTAATATAGAGACAATTATCTAAAATATAAATAGCAATGCTCCATAAATTCCACTGCTTCAAAATTTTTAAAATTCATTCATCAATACCTACAATTAAAAAGTAAAAATTATACGAATCAAGTACTAAAATCATCAAATAAGCTATTTAAAAAAAAATTGTTTATTAGAAAAGAAGAAAGTATTTTGTTCATCTCTTCTATTTATAACTCACTTCTTGTAATTAAAACATTTAAGAAATAAATAAAATTTTATTTTTATTCAAATTAACACTTAACTTCTATCAATCTCAGCATATTTAAAATGTTTGATATTGATTTTAAAATTTAAAAAAAAATTTATTAAATTCCTATCTTTGTTACATAGCTAAATTTAAGTGTAACAAAATCATTTGAAAATCTAACAAATAATGCTGATCTAATAACATTTATTACAACATTTCAGTATATTATAACAGTAGATAAACATTTCATAATTAAATAACAGCTACAGTTTAGCCTAATATTACACCAATCTTTAATTAACTGAAAACATATGAAAAACCATTGCAATTGTACAATTGAAATGTGAGAAATGATGAAAAATCCTGAATATTCAACTGTCTTCAAGATATGTACATAATATACATTGAAATAAATTTAGGAATTAATCGAGAGAAATTTATAATGATAATTTTATGTATTTAGTACAGAAAAAAATAGTTCATTCATCATTTCAACAAAATCTGAAATAACAAATCACAATAATTCTCTCATTAGAGGATATTTCCTTCAAAATACAATTAAAGGATAAAATATTAAACTTAAAAACAGCAACAATCATTTAAAGTAGTTTATTTACTTCAATCGATTGAAAATCATGCTTCCAAATGACGTCACCATATTCGAGATATTAAAGAATTATTATTTTGATTTTATATTTTAAATAATATCTTTTAATAAATTCGTTATTTTAATAATAATGTACAGATGTATTTTAAATTTCATTTATTACTAGCAGTCATTATATATATATACATCTTAGCATCTACTGTACTTTACTTCTTATTAATAACCGGCTTAGGCTTAAAATCTAGGCTTAGCATGTATCAATTAACATGTTTTAATTTATTGAAATTTAGATGTTTTTAACTATTTATTATGAATAATTAACCATTTATAACATACCACGTATCTGCTTTTCTCAATGGCTTTTTTATAAGCGTACATATTTCATTTTTTTGAGTTTCCAAATCGGGAGGATTCCTGACGCCTTCCGCCATGTTTGTCTTCTACAATTCTTTTTCTTTTTTTTATTTATTTATGTGTGTAACACGTAACGTTACGAATTACGTTGAAAGTGACGTCAGATGTGAGATTTCCTTATACGTAAATTAAGTGAATGAAATTAGGAACGATTTCTTAATATATTTTATTTTATAAGAAAATTTTAAAATACGTAACATTAATAATAATTGTTTATATGAAAAAATTATTTTTTTTCGTTTTTAGAAAAATTTTTATAATTATATTCGAAATTATCAATTTTTTTTATTACATGTGAATTTATTCTATTATGTATTTATCGTATACACATAAATGCGTAACGTTTTAATTGTGTATATAATTGTTACGTCATACTTTAGTAACCTGAGTTTTGCAGTGCCAACAAATCTTCAATGTCATTCGGATTAAGAGCCAAGTTCTATTTCTATCGCTTTTTCGAACGATTAAATAAATGCTATCTACCAATCAGTGTTTAAGAAATGCCTTCAACGGAGTTTTAATGCACTCTTTTAAATTATTGTAGAATATAATTAAATTTTTAATTGTTTTATTAAAAACAGTACAATAGTTTTCACAAACTTAATATTTGAATGCACTATAACTTTACTTATTTTTAATACTTATTATGAAATAAGTATAAGTTGCTACATGAAATAAATTACTTATTTTGAAATAAATTGCTATGGAATATAACCAATTTTCACAAATTTCATTAAAACAGTACAATTCTTTGCACAGAATTAATATATTTATCTTATTGTATGTATAATTTTTTAAAGATTTATTATTAAATATAATAATAACTAAAAAATATAATAATTTTAAAAATTATTTCGTTAAAAGCAATGTCAATTTTTTCATAGGGTTTAATATTCAGATTTAAATGTAGGCATACAGCAACTAAGTAACTATTTTTTATAGGTTTATTGTGAAGAAAACTACTGTAGAATATATCCAATTTTTGATTGTTTTATTAAAATAAAAAGTATTTAATAAAAATTTTTCATTGATTTAATATTCACATTTTAATGTACAATCACTTCAATCTTTCATAAGTTTATTGTAAAATAAAGAAAATATACAGGTTAATATATAATTTATATATCTGTTATTTTAAATTAAGAATTTTTTAAGTAATAATTTATTTTTAAAATATATATTTTTTCAATTTAATAAAAGAGAGTAGTTGTTTTAAATAATAAGATAACGTTAATGATGTTCTACAATATACAGTATTTTTAAACTAATGATAATATTTTAAAAGGCCTTTAGGCCATTTCTTTAAAATGTAAATAAAAACTTTCATATATGTTGTAAAAATAATACTAATAGTAGTTGTACCTAATAATGATGTTCTGTATTATATATTGTTATAATTTAATATATAAATTATATATATATATATATTAAATTATTTGTATAGCTATATATTTTATATATACAGAAATAATTTTAATTATAAGATTATAATAGATTTTTTAAAATTTTTTTCTTTTATAAGTTTTGATTGGAATCATTCAAATCTTTTCGTCCAAACTTCATGTGTGAAAATATCTGGGTCTTTGAATCTATCTTGTTAATTAAAAGTGTTCTGGATGGGTAAAAGTGCCAACATAAGCTGTTTTTTCTTCTTTTAAATCGCTGACGTACAGAATTGTGTATGGACACTACATCATTGTTTTCTCATGTTAACCTTAAAAAAGCTTAAATCAGAATATAAGATTATTCAGCTTATTCAAGAATATTTATAATCTACTGTAGAAGCAAATATTTTCAACGCTTACGATATCGTTAAGAATTAATAAATTTTACATAAACAAGAAAAAAAAATTCCATTAATACAGAAAAGAATTTTATTTACAGTATATGTGTCTGTAATGATTAATTTTCGCCTACGTTGTGTAACAAAATTAATCACTGCTAATGATAAATTAGTATTATAGCTTATGCGATCCGTGAATTATATTTCTTTGCTATCATTAGAGATCAAGAATCTACTTATGACCGGGTTTGAGAAAGAAGGATTTGACAAAGAGTAAATATACATTTCTCTCCAAATAAGACGAAAAAGACTAAGAAAAAAAATTACATTTTTATACATTAAAAGTAGTTTAATGCATAAAACTATTTAAAGACTGATTAAAGTTTGTTACTTTTCAATCTAAACAGCTTTAAGAATGATTTTGTTAATTGAATTGAATAGTCAATGTCTGAATTTATATTCTCAATTTTATTTTACTTGTATATAGTACACAATACATAAGAATTTTGTTGTAAAAACCCCATTTTCTTAATTAAATAAAATTAGCTTGATCAATAAAAAGTCGGCTAATCTCTGTAGAAGTAAAAAGCGACAATTCTGATTCGAAATCCGAATACCGATCTAAAGTATAAATAAAACAAAAAACAAATATCAAACATTTTAAAAATATTTTCTTATCAACTTATGCCAAAATAAATTAACTACAATTCAAAATCGAAACAAAAAATAAAAAAAACACTGAATAAGAAGAACATAAACTTCTAGACCGGTGTTTCTCAACGTGGGGCGCACGCCCCATTGGGGACAATTTGAATATTTTGGAAGGCAATGCGCAAATAATTAATGTTTGTTACATTTTTTTTTTTTGTTAAAAAAATCGCGTTTGTCGAAAATATTTTTCGATATGGCAACGCTGAGTTGCTGAGAAAAAGATGCCAACACTAGTGCAAATGTCAACAAGACGTGTTGAGTAGAGTCGATAGATATACTGGTCCTTGCGCTGCCAATAGCTGTAATACTACTATTCTGGCTTAATAAATACTTCTGTCACTTCGAACGGTTCGATCGCGCGTAGTCCGAAGTTTGGCTGGAGCGTAGGGAGACTCAGTTGTAAACATTCGAAATTCTTTTAATATATGAAATTTTGTCGTTTTTAAATCAGATATTTCTTTTCTCTTTTTTAAAGGAATGCTTATAAATACTATTGTAATCATGTTTTCAACTTTATTTATTCTTAAACGTCGTTAATATTTATATTTTTATTAACTGTCACTTTCACGATTTTAGATTTTAAATTCATTAGACTGTTTGTTGCTTACAATTTGTGTTCATTTTTAAATATTTTTGGGAGTTTTTGTGAAGGACAAGAAAACGTAATCAAAAAAATTTATACTTAAACCTGAATATACATTATTATGGGATGTCTTCGGGATTTCCGATAACGCTCTGAATCAGGAAGAAAAGGAAATGATGAGAATTATATACATTTAATTATGGAAATGTATAGAAATGTTAAATTGTGAGGTTAGCCGATTGGGTAGAAAGATGTCACGACAATCGAGCAGTCAAACGTTCGTGTGGGAGTGGAAAGACCCACTACGACAGGTTTTCCATCTTAAAACCGTTTAATAAAAATAGAAGTTTCTTACAACTTTCTTCTAAACTTGCAAAAAAATCAACTCTGGGAGCGAATAAAAAGTTTTTTCTCTTCTTTTGGTTGAGTGTTCAACGTTCGGTCTGAAGTTCTCTCGGTCCCTCGACGACGTCTACGTTTCGGTAGACGGCCCCTGGGCGTGCGGCACAGTTTCGAATCGAAGATTCGGGAGAAGGGTGAATCTGATAGAAACACGATATCTCTAGGAGCGATGGTTAGTTCGGGCGTCGACTAGTTGGTCGTTGTTGGCCCACACGGTGGCGAATTCTGATGGTGAGCACCATCAACCGGAAAACAAGAACCAAGAACGTCCTTGAAACGCGCCGTTTTATTAGTTTTTCCGCCAAAGTCGCCTCCCCATTGGTCTCATCGTTACCTGGTGACAATTCGAAACCCGGTGGAGGACGCGGGAGAGGTCAACGCAGAGCCGTAACTAGGGTATGGCCAATGTGGCCCCCGCCATAGACGCCAATTTAATAAAGGCACCAGCAAGAAGGTTTCGGAATAATAAGTATTCGAAATTAATAACACAAAAAAACTTTTATATTTATATTTATATAGTATTTATGATCTGTAATTTCTACGAACATATATTTCAAAAATAAACCGCCATTTTTATTGTTATTGAAATATATAAATTCTTTCTTTCTTTATCCTCGCGTTTTTCTATGTTTATATGGGGTCGGCGTTTCCTTCTCTAATGCGTTTCTTCCATTTTTCCCTATCGAGGGCTTCTCTCTTCAGTCCCCTCTGGTTCAAGTCTTCTTTCCAACGCATCTTTGGTCTTCTTCTTTTATTAACAATAAAATTGTTAATAAAAGGAAAGAGGAAAAGAAAATATTTCAATTTGTTAACAATTATAACAAATTGAAATATATAAATATGTATATGATATTTTATCAACAATAGTTTACTTCCGAGAACCTCTTTGCAGTAAATACGACCGCACGTATTTATCTATATTGTTACGATAGGTTCGGTGTTTACATTGCATGTGCATTGCACTATTAATGACCAAGACCAAAAGGCCAAGTATCGTATTTAAGTCCAAAATCCAAAACGAATTTATTTCTTTACTAGCATCTAAAGTTCGAAACAAAATTATAAATAATATAAAGAGAGCAAAATATTTTAGCATAATAATTGATAGTACTTCTAATATATCTCATAAAGAACAAGTATGCCAGATTATCAGATATGTCAAAATTGAAAATGAAATGGTAACTATCGAAGAGAGATTTGTTGATTTTGTACTATCAAAATGTAAAACAGGACAAAGACTTGCAATTGAAGTTTTACATAAGTTAAAAAATGATGGTTTAGATTTTAAAAACATAAGAGGACAAGGATACGATAACGGAGCAAACATGGCTGGAATATATTGATATAATGGCATGCAAGCGCATATAGCACGATTAAACGATCTTGCCAAATTTGTTCCTTGTGCCGTGCATTCGCCTAATTTCATTGGAGTGCACGCAGTAAACATTATCATGGAGATGGTTTCATTTTTTTGGATAATCCAGAAATTGTTTAATTTTTTGCTTCTTCTAACCGAAGATGGGAAAAATTACAACATTACTAAAGACACTTAAAGGACATAGCGACACGAGATGGTGCTCTAAATCACGTTCAGTAGATGGAAATTGTATAGATTAATCCCCATGGAATTTCGGGACTTTTAGTATATATCTGAACTCAGGGAGCCGAGACGAGTTCAACGGTACCCTCGTAGAATGCATTGTTAAAGGCAAGAAATCGTAAATATGACAACTTTCTTATTTTTCGTCTCCGGTCCAAAAGTAGGGTATCGTTGAACTCGTCTCGGTTCCCTGAGTTTAGATATATACTCAAAGTCCCGAAATTCCATGGGGAGTTCTATACAACAGCCGCAAGTCATTTAAAATATCAAATTAACGAAGTTATTCGCATTTTTCACCGGATGTTCGCCCTCTGGTGTTTAAAAGCAAAACTATTCTATCTGGGTCGTTTGATTCATTCTTGTGTATCAGGTAGTCGGTTATATTTATGAGCTTCTCTGAATTCTGAAAGAGTGGATTAGACTGTTAAAGAAATATCGGAATATTGTTCATTTGGAGATGGTGTCGCTACAGCTAGAATTATTATTGGACATATTGAATCATACAATTTTATTTTTATGTTAATTATGTGGGAAAATATTTTAGCCAAAATAAATGTTGTAAATAACCAGTTACAGAATAAATCACAAGACATTTTTCGCTCTCTTGAATTATTAAATGGACTAGTATCTTTTTTCAACATTTTAAAAATAATCGGTATGATATTATTATGTTGGAATGCAAACAAAAATGTAAAGAGTTGGGAATTGATTCAATACCTAAGATGAAGCGAAAACGCAAAAGAAAACCGTTACCTGGAGAAACAGAAGGAACTATACTTTCAAGTCAGAATGAATTAAAACATTTGTTTTATGAAGTTGTTGACAATATTATATCCCAACTAGGTGACCGATTTAAAAATATGCGTTCAATATCATAGATTTTTAATTTTTTAAATGGGAAAAATTTGGTTACCATGCCATTAGTAGATTTTTAAAAGCTGCAGCCGACTGTTGAATTGTATATAGTGCAATTGGATGCTTTCAAAGTCAAGCAAAAATAATATTTAAAAATTTGATATCTTTACACCATTTACATATATTACAGGGAATGGTCAAGTGGAATCTCTGTGAGTCTTATCCAGTGGTGATATTCGAAATATTTAACAAAGGGTTCGGCTAGAAATAAATACAATATCTTTTCTTGCAATATATCCAGGGCCGGATTTACCAATCCAGGGGCCCTGGGCACAAATTCGGTGGGGTCCCCCCTTTAAGAGTAGGCAAATTTGATGATTTAAAAAATTTACACAAAATACTGTACTTTCAATTAGATTTGAACTAGGAAGTTGTAAATTTCATTTAAAAATAAGGTTATTGTAAACATACATATATTTTATTGTGTAAAACTAATTATTTTAATTTAACTGAAAAATACCTATGTGAAATTTTTTCCCGAAATTTTCCGATGTTTCCTAGGTTATTTTCCGGGTTTGGTTTTCTCTGCCTGTTGCCCTCATGATTAAGCCACACTAGGCTGTCGCGGTAATAGAAAAAAAATTATGTTTAAACATAATTTTTTTTTTAGTTTTGTGGGGGCCCCTATTTTGTGGGGGCCCCTATTTTGTGAGGGCCCTGGGCACAGGCCCCAAATTCGGCCGGATGGCCGAGACAATCAACAAAGACAATCTGCAAAAACCCAAAGTTATTTGTATGGTCATAATATTGATTTAATCAACAAAATTAATCCTTGGAACTTTGTTAATAACAATATACACGTTATTTAATATCTAGGTCTATTGTAATACCTACATTCATTTTGTATTGAATAAAAAAGCAAAAATGTATTTTGTTACTTGTGAAGCATTAGTATTATTCTTTTTAAACTTTAGTTTTGTATAAGAAACATATTTATAACAAAAAAAAAAAAAATTTCTTCTTTACTCGGGAAATATCACGGAAAAACATTTATTTTTTATTGTTTCATGTTTATTTGCCTATTTTTTTATTTTTCATATTTTTTTCATGTTTATTTGCCTGAAGAGTAGCCATGAGGTAAAGTAACGATTTAATTGCTTATAGAATACTTTTTCTCTAATTAGTTTTCTCCTAGGAGTGAATTGCGGCGTGTTATGTAGAATAAGTTTACAGGCGTAATTAAATTAATTAATTTGATTTTGAATAGCACCATATTAACAATCGTACAAGTTTATTAACCGTTGTTTGAGTTTTGCGGCGCATTCGTTTCTCTAAGATTGCGTTTCTGACATAAACAGCAACATGTTACAGAGCGGTAGTGAATCAAGTTTCTCGATGGTGACGTCATGTGCACAACGATTAAAAGAGAAACCTACTGCGCACGCAAAATGAGCACCCCCTGGGTGTACTAGACCAGACTAGACGTTCGCGGTGCCACAGTTTATAACTTCGTTAAATTTCTTCTGATTTTAATTTGTAAGTAAAATTTTATTATTTTTATTAATCATGAATTGCAAAAAGGCAAATGAAAAGCAACAGAAAACTAAAAAAAAAAAAAATGACTAGAATCACAATGGAACTGAAAAAAAAGATTGTTGAGAAATATGAAGGTGGTATGGGTGTTCGAGATTTAACTGTTGCATACCGTATTCCGAGAACGACGATATCGACAATCGTGAAAAATGAAGACATTATTAAATCTGCTAACGTTGCGAGAAGAGTTTAATCACTTTCTAAACAGATTATTAATATTAGGGAGAGTTTGATTCGATTTGATTTTGATTTAATGATTTAAATAATATAATACAATATACTGTAATAACTTTAAAAATGTATAATAAAATTTATTTTTTTATTAATGTGCTCAAACAGTGTTTAAATTATTTCACACCCCATTAATATATCATATCAAGAGGGTTTTTTTTACATGAGAACGGATTAATTATTTTTACATTACTTCTTATGGGAAAGGTTGGTTTGGTATACGTCCTATTCGGTATAAGTCCAAACATCAGGAACGGATTAACGTCGTATACCGAGGTTCCACTGTAATTATTATTTTTGTTTTGTTACCAGTAACATACCAATAAAGGGTTAAATATTTATTTAATTTTGACATTTAAAAGTGATATTATTAACTTCATAACATTGTTGATAAGCAGCAGTATATATGTTGGAGTCATTTGCCTGTGTAACTAACAAGTGAGTGAAATCCATGATAGTCAAAAAAAAGGTTATTTATAAAGATATATTTTAAATTATTTACCGTATATATAGTTGAAAAATATATTGAATGTCATTAGATAATTTTTTTTAGAATAGCATTTTTTTTTTTAATAAAAATTAAAAAGAAGCCATTTTTATTCTTGGCCATAGGCGTCCAAAATCCTAGTTACGGCTCTGATAATTAGTGATGATATGGAGGCTAAAAGAACGACATGTTAATGATATTTTAAACCTATATAAATAAAGGACAAGTGTAGTAGGCCATCAATAAATTTTCATTCATATTCTACTTTTGATAATGCAGAATCTTATATAAATTACCAAACTATGTAGAGCCAATGTGAGTGTCATAAGAAACGCAATTTCTCATGTCAAAAATACAAAACTATTTTATCCCAAATACTATTTCTTACTATACTAAATTAAGTAAAATTGTATAGCACACTTTATGTAGTGTTAAAGTTAATAAATTATTAAAAAAAAAAAAAAAAACAGTTTGATCTTTATCTGGATTAAATTTCTATGGCTATTTAAATGTATCAGAGGATAAGCTATGGTTTTCCTAATTATGTTGTCATACATATGTAATAAAACAAAAGAGTAAAAAGTAAATTTATTTACTTATTTTACTATTACCTATTTATTAGCGAGGTTAAGACCGAAGTTTTAAACGCGAAAACGTGTACGTCGGACGCTCAGCGCCGCTTTCCTGTAAGCATAGAAGTTTGACAATAGTGTTTGGAAAGTCAGTGGAATCATGCTCGACATTCCAAACGCCATTGTCAAACTTCTAGGCTTACAGGAAAGCGGCGCTGAACGTCCGACGTACACGTTTTCGCGTTTAAAACTTCGGCCTCAACCTCGCTATTAAACAGATATATTACATAAGGACATTATGTACGAAACTTTCATTCACAATATGTAGCAATATAACAGTTTTTAACATTATAAAAGAGTTTCTTGTCTTGAAAATTGTTGAAACTATCTCAACAATTGTATTTGATTTATAAAAGAAATTAATAAGATAATGATTTTAAATTACAGATGAAGATGTAGATAAATCGAAAATAGTTATATATTCGATTTAATTTCTCCAGGTTTTAAATAGAGATCCGTTTAAAACTGTTAAAATTAATATTTCAAATACTATAGTAGAGATAACAGAGACTTGTCACAATTCTACTGGTAGCATTAAAATGACAGAAGATTGCATTTCGATAATAGAAATGTCATTTTTATGTTACCAGTAGCAGTGTGATAAATCTTTGTTATTTCTACTATAGTATTTGAAATATTAATTTTAACAGTTTTAAACGGATCTCTATTTAAAACCTGGATAAATTAAATCGAATATATAACTATTTTCGATTTATCTACATCTTCATCTGTAATTTAAAATCATTATCTTATTAATTTCTTTTATAAATCAAATACAATTTTTCTTTCTTTATACATGATATAAAATTAAAAATGTAATTACGAATAGGAGTTTTTGACAGAACAGTAGAAAAAGTTATAAAAGTGCTTGTAAACGGGAAAACTACCTACTAACCAAATACAGATAACCCCGTATAACACGGTGCTTTTATATCACAGATTCACTTTAACAGGGTTCGAGAATTGGGTAAAACCCTCGTAATTTCAAATTAGATACAATTGTATACAACCCTGGTACAACATTTCATGTTTTTAAGTGCGAAGGTTACCTCATTGGACAATTTTCATTCGAGCGCGTACATACTATCAGATTTTCCTGCATAATTTTCGTGAACTATTAGTACTTTAAGTACAGTATGTAAATTTTCTTTTCCCGCCTTCTGTCGATACACTTGTCTTGTCTGTTGGGTTCATCTAGAGCAGTGTTCCCAACCGTTCGTAAATAAATGTCGCTACATTGTAAAACAAAAGTCGCTGATTTCGCCACAGATATTTTGAAAAGTCGCTACTTTGTCACTACTCAAAAAACAACAAATTTCCAAATCGTAGGAAGGCTTTTTTACAAAACAAATTTATTGATACAATACAAGAAAAGTTGTACACATAATAGTTGTGTTAAAAACAATTAACAATAAATAACTGAATTGTCAACAACATGAACAATAATATAATTATAACTAGCGGGTGGGCCCGGCGTCGCTCGGGCAAAAGTAACGATACCGAAGATTAAGAATATTACCTTACCCGTTTTCACAGAATGCAAGCATTGGGTCCCTTTGTTTCCAGACTAATTAAAGAATTTTTAGATGGGTCTAAAAATATGTTCGATTTCCCACAAAAACGAAAAAAACTGCACTTGCGTCTTGCACATCGCTTTCTCTTAACAATTCCATTGTTACGTAACACTTCCATTGTTGATGGAAGTGTTAAGCCTTAATCCAGTCTTTCTCCCCCGTGGGGAAGAATTTTGAAAAATCGCTTCTTAGTGTGCATTCTCGTGACGTACCCTAACTGTGTACCAAATTTCAACTTTCAACTCCTAACCGTTTCGGCTCTGCGCTGATTTTTATTATCATTAACTCGTATCGATTATATATATAGATACTGTACAATACATATATAACAAAAATAGAAAAACGAAAAAAATAATAGGTTTTAAAATATACCTCAATCCGTATCGCACCACGACTGTTTGTCAGCCTGTTATTTTATTTTATAACGTCTAATTATTAAAACTTATTATTAAAATTAATTTAATTTTTTGTATTCATTTTAATGTCAATTTTCATAATTTCAGTAATTGATTTTAAATTGCATATTTTATTGACATTAAAAATGTTTTTATTCAAAAAATCTAAATTTTTATTAGAAAAAAAATGGTTTGCAATTGAAAGATATTTAAACGCTTCACTTATTCATTTTTGTAAAACTTTAGACATTTCAAAATAAATAATTCCTTGTCAATATTACTAAAATCATTTATCAGTGCTCTTGTGGTTACCCCAACATTAATTTTTTCGATAGCAATAGATTATGTAGATTATATACATTAGAAGTTTTAATATCATCATCATAAGCCGACAATACTTTTGTTTCGATAGAATTAGAAGCTAATAATTTAATAAAACGAACACTTTCTATGTAAAGATAAAATATTAAAGACGAGTGAAAATGTGTGGAAAGACCCCGTCCGTCGTCTCTGTCAAGACCGATCAATTGTTATGGAAATAGAGATTCGTCGGAAAATCATTGGCACTAATTGTGATATTCGGCTTAACAATGTTCAAAAATACGTAAAATTAGAAACATCGTAGTCTGTACTTACCGATAAAATCGACGCGAACGAAACAAAACTGAGAAAAAACACTCGAAACGAGAAAATTTTGACCGCACGAACTAAAAATCCAACCGTTCGCATTAACAATCAACGACCGCTCGCAACAATAAAACTCTGACAATTTGTAAGTACACAGAGTTTTATTGTTGCGTTGCCACGAAAGTTAATATTAAGAGTTTGGCCAAATTGCGTGATTTTCCCTGCATATACTCGTACATTGATGTTAACGTCAATATGTACGCAAAAACCTAATATTCTCGTATAAAGATGAATAGAAATTTCGATCTTATCATGTCCCTTACAACCGGAAAAACAATAAACTTCAAGTATAGAAACCCCAATTTTGTCTATCTTTGTAATTTAGTTATGACGTTTTAAACAATTTACGCTTTGGTGCGAACACTGGTATGGCTCAGCTACTCACTATTTTTCAGCATTTTGTATTTATTTTTACTTTTTCTGTACTAAGCTACAATAAAATAAGGAGACGTTCACGTAGAAAATAGAAATGAAAGGCCAAATGAACGCCAGACGTTAACAAAAATAGTTGTGTTCATTAAACGGTGTAGGCCAACTCACTGAGTCACGTAAGGGTTTTACCTGGTAAAAATCACGACTGTGGCTGAAAAACTTTTTTGAAAATTTTGGGGATTCAGTTGTTTGCAAACTTTTTCGACAGTCGACCCCTTTAAGATTCTTTAAGCTACGTAATTAGAATAGGACAAGCAAGCGAACAAGACGCTTATTGGGCGGCAATAAGAAAATTCCGTTTGTCTTTTCCATTGGATTCAAAACATGGTTAGGCGGCCGGATGGCCAAGCGGTAAAGATGGCAGCCTACCGCTCTGGGGGACCCGGGATCGAATCCGAACGGGTCGAATAATCCCCAGGAATTTTTCGGGGGGTGGTCCCGTTCGGATATGTCGGGCCCCGTCCCTCACCACCCGGTCGCCCCATTGTGGGCCTGGCCGAACCCATAATGGGCCTACTAAAAGAGGCCCTCTTAGTGCCCACAGGGCGGAAAGAGTTAAAAAAAAAAAAAAAAAAAAAAAAACATGGTTAGGCGCCTTAACATATTTGCGAGATCGCTGATTCGCGGCCGGATGAGTGAGTTTTTCTTCAAATTAATGCCAATTTTACGTAAAGTAATTGCTAATTTCACGGGCTTATATATTTTGTATTAAAAATAAGCATTTTGTCTTCCTTGAAAACACAATTGTTATCTGCTAAAAAGATCAGACTACAGTCAAACCAGTTTTTATGCGGGGGATAGGGACCGCATAAAAGAAAATGCATAAAAAAAATCGCGCGAAACTTCACGAGTGGCTATAAAAAATAGTTTTCGCAACACAATTTAAAAAATATTTTTTTATGCGGTGAATAGGGACCGCATAAAAAAAGTCTCACGTAGAAAATAACTCGAAACCGTACGAAATAACTAGGAATTGCTTTTTTAACTCCTTGGGCCTTTTTCTGCAACACCTAATGGGGGAAATATCCTCTAAGAATTTTAATTTTTATATTAATTAATTATTTCCACTTAAATACGAATCTAACATTAAAAAGTTAAAAATAATCGTTAAATAATGATTTTATTTGATAAATATAGCTGCAGGAAGTGTTATTTCATTTAACAAAGCGTGAAATTTCACACCTGCAGTCTAAAGCTGGAGGGGAGCTAACTTACCGCATCTGTTCAAATATAACATAATATTTATGGTTTTTATGCTATTAAAATAAGAGGGGACCGAAATAAACGTATGAGAAAAAAATTTTACTGAATAAAAAATGAAAAAACCTGCTGATGTCATAGAAAACAACCAATAGAGTTTTTAAAAATTTTACAGGAGTCAATTATGTTCGAATTTGATTGAAATTTTCATATACCGCACAAAACAAATCGCACAGAAAAAGACCGCACAAAAACAGGTTTGACTGTATTTATATCGGAAGAAGGCATTAAACTCATTGGATATAGGTAATATAAATTTAAAAAATAATAAAGCTTTAACAAGTGGATTCTGATTTGAATAAAAATAAACTGGCATGGTTTGTTTTTTCGTCAAATTCTGTGACTCGAAAAACTTCAGCAACACATCCCTATGTAATGATGAAGATCTGTTTTCTTCTCTCCATCCCCCGGCGACAAAAACATAGAATGAAGAAATAGAGTCATCGTTTGTTCTCGAACCCACCCTCTGGCGTTGTGTCGTCTCCACATTGTTGTTGTCCCTACTTAGTGAGTTATTAGTATATAAATCTTGTCTCTAGTTTCCTGAGACAACTTAAAGAAATTTGAGTTCGACTACAGTCAAATTGGATTCCTCTAAGATAAAATTATGACGGTGTATAATTACACTTTCAGAGATTTCTTTACAATTGCAAATATCTATAAATATTACTTTTTTGTATTTGTTTTGTAAAAATCTCGATTAAATGTGTTTTTAATCTATTATACGTAGTACACACGGCTGATATGTGTTCTTTTGAAACTTCGTCGTCCTATAAAATAACTGTAATTAATCTCAAATTTTGCAAACCAGTTACTATTTTAGACTTTGATGTTGAAAAGAGTTTGCAAGGATAGCAGTAAACACTTTTGCTTCTTTTTGAAAATATCAGCCAATCTCTCTTTTCCATAATTTTATTTGATTTCTTTCGGTAAAAATGATCATAAGAAAGTGCTTTATAATACACTTCATCTCTGTCTTTATACACTGATTTGAAATTCTGTATATTCCTAATACTTTTTGGTATGATTTTAAGAATGTGATCAATAATAGCATCTGTTAATTTTGTTAACCATAAAGCTATATCATATATTAATTCGAAGTCTATATCGAAGCGTCTTTCTGGACTATCTATACCTTCTGCGTTTTCGCAATCCCTTTTTTCAGTAGCATTTTAAAGACCTCGGGAGGTCCTTTGGGGCCCTAAGCGGCCTCCGCTGAGGCATATATCACAAATGCTACCACAAAAAACGCAAAAAAATGATGACACAGAATTTCTGTACCCCTTTTATAACCTCGGGACTAAGATTTTATTCGGAAGTTAGCATTTAAAAAAAAATTCCCGGGCAGATTTATTTCTGTTACAAAATGTTACCTTTACAGATTTCTAACTTTGCACATTGTAGAAAATCTAAAAATACAGTTTTGTATATCGTAATAATATTAGTCGTTGCCAGAGAGCGCTATAAAATAGAGAAAAATCTGTTAATTTAAATTTCTCAAAAAATAAATAAATGAAATTTCAAAAGGCGCTACTTTTGGCTGATTTGTCTGCGGTCGCCGTTACGTTGCAACGTTCTTCTAAAGTCCTGGTCACACTATGCGTTTTCCAGCCGCGCGGACGACTGCAACCGCGACGGCTGTTCATGTTAACTAGTAATCCCCCTCGAAAACCGGCGCGACTGCAACCGCAACTAGAAACAAAAAGTTTGTTCTACTCGCGCCGATTGCAAACGCGCATCCAATCAGCAAACGCCTTTGAGCCACGTCATACGGTGACATTGAAAATAGTTCGTCCTCACGGTGGATACAGAATTTATACTTTTACAGAATCGAGATTGATTGAGCTTATTCGGGCTCACGAATACCTGTGGGATTTTAATTGTTCGTTTTATCGAAGATTTTATCTTTTTGTGTATTCTCGCCAGCTATATCAAAATAATTGCCCTTTATTTTAATTTTATTCATTCCAGAAAAGGAACTGCTTACCATTTTAGTAAGAAAAGTGGCTAAAATTCCGTAAATACTATGAAGTAGAACGTAAAATGTCGGTAAACTCACGGAAGTAGTCAAAAACAAGCTACTGTAATTTTATTGGTTTTTTGTAGGGTCACGTGTTTCCGAGTTGCAACGACGAACAATGTGTGACCAAATAGCTTATACGACGTCATATAAACTATTTGGTGTGACCACGAGAAGACGCCCGCGACTCGCGCTTGTTGCAGTTGCAGTCGCCTGCGCGGCTGGAAATCGCAGTGTGACCAGGACTTAAAAGTCGCTATTGTGGCGACAAGTCGCCACGGTTGGGAACACTGATCTGGAGATTTCAGCCACCTAGGCTATTTTCTCTGAATTCTGTCGAGTGGTCCTTCTCGAAACTTGTTTCAGTGTTGCCAGATCTCGACCTCTCGTAGACCAGGCGAGATTTTTCTCGTTTGTCAAATTGGAATTACCAAACTAAAACATCAATTATCTCCATATCAGATGTAAATTAATACCTGTGATAAAGCCTAAAAATCCTAGGGCACTTTAGTTATTAAGATTTTAAAAAATCTTAATAACAATGAATTAAAAATTGTTCTATTATTATTTTACGATAATAGTACAGTATAGAATCGTTCTTATATATATATATATATTATCCGAGCATGAATGAGCTCGATGATGGTCGTTTTCTCAATTTAGAGCAGCGTTCCCAAAGTGGTTCCTACGGACCCCCAGGTATCTTTGGTACCACTTTGGGGACGCGTGGACAACGTCAGGGGGTCCGCGAAAAGTTTAATATAAAATAATTGTGACCCATTTTCATTATTAGGAAAGACCCAGTGGCGTTCTTTCTCTAGGAACATCTGCACCGCCAAATGAATAAGGAAGAGAAAAGCTACAGCTTTCATGGAGATCTTTGCACTTTTCAACTGCTTATATTTCGGTAACCCCTTTATAGAAAATCCTGAAATTTTGCACGCTACTAAAGAAAACAAGTATCTTTCGAACGAGATATTCACATTTACTACAGACGTTTAAAAGACGGAGAAATCGGCTATTTTGCTTTTTGTATATGTAGTCAGTCAGTGAATTTTCCACTTGGCGCTGTGTGACTGCGATACTGCAGAACGGCCTTTTTGCTTCGGAATTGACTAATTCGGCGCTATAAAAGCGAAGAAGCAGTTTTGTTGGTGAATTTCCGATATTTTCCAATTCATTGCAAAACTATCGTACTCATTTTAATTACTTTATCGCCCGTTTCTATATTAAAAATATTCACGTTATTGTAAACCTAAACGATGACAGGAATGGAAATAAATATTGATAAAAGTAGAAACGTTTTAATGAATCTAAAAGTGTGCAATTTTAATATTTTGATAAACATCCAATTTTAAAAATTAAATTTCATATTAACATTTATTAAATATGAAATTTTATATACACTTCAGACAATTCGATTTACAAATTTAATTGTTGAAGTAAATGTAATTCTGGTTCGGACCTATACTGACTACAATGCCGGCCGTCGAACAAATAGCACTAGCACTGTACAGGTACTGTACATATGCATAGTCAAACTTCTATATTATGAATTTCTCTATTAAACAATTTTTTCGTACTAGGTTAGCACCTGACAAACTGCTTGGAGTTTTCTTCACATGTCTAACATCGAAGTAGAGCAAGTTTCCCATAGAAAGTCTCCCAAGTTGCACCAACCTTTGCAATCACTCTGTGCCTGTATTCAGAAACAGTCTGAAAAAAGTCAGACTTAAATGTCACAAGATCGTGGACACTAATTCAAAAATGCATCTTAACATTCTTTGCCTAAAGTCTGATTTCATTTAGGATAGTTTATGTTAAGCTACCTACTACCCATGTTTTAATATCATGGTAAAGTACCGGTACATACAGCTGGTATTTATTTACTATTTTATTATTATTTCCTGTAAGCAATAAGAGGGTCTTTAATCAAGTTCATCATGGTTTTGACTAGATCCACAACAGGACAATGGATGGTGAGGGACAGGGGCTCAACATGTCTAGAATCGACAACCCCCAAAAAATTCCTGGGGTTTTTTTGGGGTCAAACAAATGGGAACAAGTAGTCTTTTTCAACTTGTTTGAATTTGTTCCTATGTCTCCTAGAGTGGTAGCTGATATCTTAACTACCTTGGCTATCTGGCTGTCAGTATTTCAACATTATGATCAATCGAATAATTAAAAATTTTTGCATATTTAATTTTCATTTGCTTATAACTAATTAATATTAATAGAGTTTGACAATAAATTATGAAGCTTGTAATAGTTTCTCTAAATATAATAAAAATCATCAATAATATAAAACTTTTGGGCAGATAGCTGGAAGGTTAAGGTGCACAGATGCCAGAGTTTGTGGAAGATCCAGGTTCAAGTCTAGGCAAATTCAGAAATTCTTGATTTAATGTTGTTCCTCATCACTAGATGCTCCATTGTGTACCAGGATAAGCAAGATAAAGGTTTATCTTAATGTTTGCAGAACTAGGCTTACCATAATATTTTTCTCAAACTGGGATAATTTTGAGAAAATACTCACAACAGAAAATAAATCCTACTAGGATAAGTACCTATGATTGAAAAGGCTATATAAAAAGTTGTTAACAAAAAACAAGGAGTTAAAAGCAATTTTTAGTAACTCAACTGAATATATTTTATTATTAAGAACTTATTAATATTTATCACAAGAGTGTACTTTCTTTAAAAATTCTTTGTCACTTAAATCGGTACCTCTAAAATATGACAATATATTTAAGGAAGTTCCTATTATTACTAGGTTTGCCTTATGTTTTGCACATTTCAAGTGATTTTTAATGTCCAAACACCCACCACAAGTTACTGAAAATTCTAAAAAGCACAGTTCATATTTCACTTCATCAATACTATCATAGACTTTTTCAAAAATGGATAATCCCCTTTCAATTATCAGTAAACACATGGTGTTTTGGAATTTTGGAGATTACATTAATTTAATGTACAATACAAAATAATTGCATATGCCAACTAGCAATTTGAACTTGACTAACAAGTAAGACAGGACATGCCCAAAAATGACGTGGCCAGTGTAAGTGTTGTTAACTCTAATTGAAACAAAATATCTAAAAAATGAAATAAAAATATCCAGATCTCATAGGCTACATGCTATTATAAATTCTGTAAAAAAATACCTGGATGAAAAAATAAAACATCTAAATTCATTAGGCCATATGCTATAAATTGTGGAGGAAAACATCTAGACAACATACTTTAAAAGTACAGTATTTACATCTAGATACAAAATATTTAGATTGGCAACAGTGAGTGTAACAGAAGAGATTATTTAGTTACCAAATTGCCATTTTACCCAAGGCTACACTATTTTTACTTCTTGTATATTCGGCACTTTTAAAATTTAACCCAATAACCGGGACAAAATGACAAACTGACCGGGACTACATCATCAAACCAGAACAATCCCAGTCAAAATGGGATGTCTGGTAAGCCTACGCAGAACAGAGAATGTTTAGAAAGCCTAATTTCAAAATTTGCATTTGTTTGTGTACACAAATCTTAATTATAATTCATTGTAATATATAAATACAGGGTAGTTGTAAACTATTGAGTGCATTTCAGAAAAGAACACATACATAGTGATCTCTGTTTTATTTCAGATGTTAGAGCAGCTGTAAAAGTTTGTGCTGATCTTGACTGAATGTAGTTCGGCATTGTGGAAAATTAGGAAACATTCTTTTCCAAGCATACAGTGACAAGCACTACATACCTTGATGTGTTGTACGGTTATGCATGCAATACCACAAATTGAATATTGACAACAGAATGAATGTCTACTTCTGGCAAGGTGGAGCACCTCTACACTGGGATTTAATTGTTTGAGACTACCTACAGGAAGAATTTCCTAAATGGTGAATTGGCTGCAGAAGACCAATTTCCTGGCCACCTTGATTCCCCAACATTATTACACTAGATTTCCTTATTTGGAGGTTTGTCAAAGACAGGGTGTATGCACATTGAAGAACAGAAAAGATGAATTGGTGAAGTCAGTGGAGGAATAACTGATGAAATGCTCTGTAACACATGGTGCAAAATTGAATGCCACCAAGACATTTTATGTTCTACATATGGAGCTCATATGGAATATATTTAAAGTGTAAAATATTTTATTTAATGGTCTATTAAATAAAACAATACACATGTTAATACTTTACTGTGTTCTTTTTTTTTATTCCCTGAAATGTGCTCAATAATTTATAACTACCCTGTATAATTTCAATTCTAATTTTTTCATTAGTTATTATTATTAGTTTGAAATCTTCAATTATTCAAATTATAAATCCGAAGGTGGTTTCACAATAAATAAATGGCATTCTGTATATAATTTCTATGAAAAAAAATTTAAAGTATTAACTTTGAATATTTAGTATGTTAATTTTAATTAAATATTTTAATATTGTATAATTAACTTGGAAAATTAATATCATACAAATTTTTTACTAGAAGATATTTTAATATTTTAAATATATAACAAAATTGTACAGCTCTACTTTTATATCAAAAATTACAATATTTGAAGATGACAGAAAACATTTGATATTTTTACATTCCAATTTTCATTTAGAAATTATAAATATTCAGTATTAAAAAAATTCATTAAGGAAAAGCTTACTAATCAATCTGATTACATACAGTAATATTTCATTTAACAATGATTCTTTGTTTCACACCAACCATAAAGGAATCCCCTATTTAATTTTTACATAAAAATTAAAAATATTCAAGAAGCCATCATTTTCATTTCATATCCCATAGCTTTCAAATACATTTGTTTTACAAAATTAATTATTTTGCTAATGGATTTTTTGTCTTATAAATTCAATTATAAATGTGTGTACATAAAAGAGAGTTTATTGTACAATATGCATTCTACTGACATGTTATGCATATTATTTACAACCTACACTTTCACATCATCATATTGTATTGCTCTATTTTCACTAACATCTAAATTATTAAAGCATTATGACAATATCAGATAACATATTAAAATTTGTTAATTGCTATTATGATGGATTTATATAAATAAATTACACAGAATAAAATGGATTATATATACTGAAATATCATTTTAATGATCACTAAATGTAAAAAAATTTTGGAATTTGTTTTATCATCTCTCTTTATATAAACAGGTATAACAAATGCCAGTTTACTATATAAAAATTTACCCTCCTACAAAAATAGTAGTGCAATGAAATTCACAAGGATAAAATTATTGATTTCATTGCCACCATTTATTACTTTTATCATTTTTCTTCTCAAAGGACCAATTAGTTTTTTCAGACACTATATATTGTTATAACTACACTGTCACTTTTTCTTTATATTTTCAATTCAAAATTGATATTAGCATTTCTTTAATAATTATTTTCAAATAAAAATAATAATCGTATGTAAAATAATACTGATAATAATAATAATAATTCATCACTGATTAGTTTTAAACAAAAAATTGTCGCAATGCCTATAAATTTATTTTTCTCTAAATATGTAGTGTAAATGACAATTTAATTTAACAAAAAAATCACCATAACAAGTTTAGTTTCATTACATGAACTGTATGAAATTATTGTACTTGTTGCATTATCATTGAAATGATACATTTACATAAATGCATTACAAGAAAACAACCATCTAAGTTCTTGAACACTTGTAAAATCACATATTTCACTTTAGAAAATTAATAGAACTGAAAATAACGAATTCATAATGAATTTCATAAAATTAAAAATATGGATTTATAATCTTCTGAAAGTGATCATCACAAGAAACAAGATTCAAACATAGAAGTTCATACTTAGTTCAAAACATTTCTGACAATAAAACAATCATTATTAACTTGTTTTAGAATAAAGAATATAATACTCTCATACTAAAACTAGGTAATAATGAACAATATAATTAAAAAATATAGACTGTTGGTGTGAATCTGTTTCTTATTGTAGTTGAATTATTAAATTATTTCCTAGTTTAAGTGACTTCTGAACTGTTATAACAACAGAGTCAAAATCTTGAACATTCTCAATAATAACAAAAAAAGTCTTTTTAGATGCCTTCAAGAATGAATTTCTAGTATGAAATGATTTATAATTATTTAAATAATTGAAATATCATAATAGAGTACAGTAGTGAATAGAACAGTAATTTAATCAATAGGATGCATATTACAAAATTATAAAAAATATTCATTACTGTTTAAATTTTTCTTTAAAATAATTACTTCTTAAAATCCTGATTTGATTTTACAGTTGTTTGACTATATAGAAATATAGATGCAATGACCAGTGCAGCACCAACAACAAACTTTAAGGTTAGTTGAAAATTAAACGCATATACAGATACTATACATGAGAGAACAATAGCAAGAGATGTTGCAAATCCTTTCAGTATGTTATCAGCATATTTTACAACTACAGCCACAATTAAACCTCCAAGTGCTTGTAGCAAAATCACAATCCAAATAAGAGTGTTGTATCCAAAGAAAAATCCTTTTTCTTGGAGATTAGAAAAATCACTAACAAGGAGTGTTATAAGTCCAAAAGGAATGGCAAGTGTGCTCAATTGGACATTTCTCATCCAAACAGAAATATCACTACCCTTCAAAATCTTCTCAAAATAAACACCGGCAAATCCAGATAAACAACAAGCTATAAAAATGGCTGTAAATCCAACAAATGGATACTGTATTCTTCCTGCAGAATTAATTTGAGGTGCAGATATTTGGGCCAACTGTACAAGAGCAACACCTAAGAACAAAAACAACAAAGCAATCCATTGTACTGGTGAGAGTCTCTTATGTAGCATAGCAACAGAGAATAAAGCTGTTGTCAAAATTTTTAATTGATACGTAACCTGAAATATAAAATATATTTATTATATAAAAGTAATCAATATATATAATTACATAAATAAATAAACATTTATATAACTTCTTATTTTAAATACCAATACTATGTAAGAAAAGTTTCTAAATTATAACACCTAGTAGTGAATATAAATACAAATCCAAAAAGTTTCTAAATTCTTTGAATAATAAGTTACAATAATCCAAACATACAAACTTCCTACAGCAAACTGCTTGCAGAGCAAACAGTATTTATTGTTTAAAAAATTCATTAAATGAAAAACGTTCCAAATGCAGGTTATTGTAATGAGGTTTTATTTTTCACAAAAACATTCTTTGTTATTAATATGTTAATTAAAATAAATATAAGTACTAATACTTGCATTTTATACAGGGTTTCTACTTGAACTTTTGTTTTAAATTCCACAAATTTCCCTGACCAACTTTGTACAAATACTCTGACTCTCATGTCCCTTATAGTACAGCACATTGACAAAATAAAACAGCACTTGACGTTCTATACACATATGCTATTACTTCTTTGACTTTTTAGTTATTTTATTCTAATTTAATTTAGTTACATAATTTTTATAATTGCTGAATTATTAAAATTAAAAATAAAATGTTTTATTAAATTAAAATAATTTATTCTGTTATTAATTCACAACCATATATATACATGGCTTTGAAAAAAGAAAAAAAAAACCATTATTTATTACTCATTAACCTTTCAGCAGTGGGAGAGTCAGGTATGGTTCTATCCCTTAGTAGTGGAGAATATACCCGAAAAATTTTTAAAGTATTTTTTCACACAATTTTTCTCATTTCCGTTTTAGAAAAAGTATTTGTAAACAGTTATGTCTAGTAAAGAAAAGTCTTTTTTTATTGTTACATAATTCATTTTTTATGTGAATTTTTTTTTGCGGTAGTTTTTGGCTAGATTCTGGTGATACCCCCAAAAGAATTTAACGTATATATACGTCCCTCACCACTGCCACACGATCGCCCTCGACGTATATATACGTCCCTCACTGCTGAGTGGTTAACATATCCTGTATAATACATGTACAAAAAGTATATATTCAAGAAATTTGTTGAGAGAGAAATTTAATAAACTGGAAAAAAAATCAGAAATTGTTTTGTTATGCAATCAAAATCATTAAAATTAAAAATGATAATTTTAATTTAAATGGTATTATTTATCAATTTTAACACTTTGTCATCATTTTTTAAAATCAGTTTAACATCTGCCCTCAAACTGAGAGTGTAAATGGTAATTGTGAGAGATTTGGAGAGAGTTAAAATATTTTTTTTAAATTTTAATCAAGGTTAGATTTTTAAGAGTATTATAGATTTTTCTAATTCATAATACTGCACAATTAATACATCAGTTTTAAAATTTACAAATAACGATTATTTCCGTATGTTATATTTGGGAATTACTTTGATCCCATGGTGTTTTGCAATGTTCTCCTCTCTGTTGCATTTTATAATTCTTCCCATAAACAATCAATATTAGTTTTTAAAATGTCTCAATATGAAACAAAATGTTAAAAAATATACAAAGCGATCACAATTTATGAAGTCTAACTTTGTGTGATTTTAAAATACAATCTTTAATAAATAAATCTTATTACATATAAGACTTATTATTCTATCTAAAAATGTAAAAAGTAACTCATTTGATATGGTTTGCAAAGTTTAAAGAACTGCTTACAAACTTGGTCTTTAGGTAGAGTAAAAAAAAAAAAAAAAAAAATGATGAATAGCACTTGTGCATTCTTTATACTTCTATTATACACCCCACACATTAAGTCAACATTTCACTGTAATAGTTTTAATATTCTTATTATCAGCAATGTATCTTTATTTAAATTGTAAAAGAAAAGCTTAATACAATATTTGAAAAACTAGAAGAACCAAATACCTTTTAAGTACAAACTACCCCAATGGCATACATTAACTTAGTGTTTCTCAAACTTCACCTTCTGGTAGACCTGTTTAATAAATTTTAATGTACCACTTGCCTAGTTTGCAGTCAATATATTTGCCTAGACCCACAGGGATCTGTGGACAACATGTTGAGAAATCTGCTATCAAAATTATCTCAACCACCTGGACATGAAAATTTCTACTATTCAGCACTACATACAGTACAAAAATTTTCAGTATTTTCAGACAATGCTTTCAATGATGCCAGATAAGGAAAGCAGTTAAGTATCTCAGAATAGATAGACTGATGGGAGAACACAATGCAACACCTGGAAATCTGGTAAGAAGGGATGCTTCCTAGGAAGACATTCTACAAGAAACTGACTCTATTTAGGTGTTGGAGTTTCCCATAAATATGTGGCCAGCCCATTAGTGGGATGAAAACCTGTGACCAACTACCAGTGTTTTATCCACTAACCCATTGATGGGCTAAGCACATAAGGTAGCTAGTATTAATTACCAGGGCTCAGACCCAGCATGCATTATTTTAAAATTTCAAGTACAGTAGAGAGTCGTTAATCGGAAACAATTGGGGACTGGGGTTGTTCAGATTAGTGATTTGTTCGGATATACGAAAAAATATATTAACCTGTCCGATGTTCAAATTTTTCTCCGTTGTGTGTTGCTTCGTGTTGAATTTTCGTCGATTTTAAGCCTAACGAAAATTTTTATAATAATAATCGAGGCTATCGTATCGTTAAAAATTTTTTCTTCATTTTGGACAAACAAAATAAATATATTGAAGAATATAAAAAGATAAAAATTATACTTTAGAAGTAAATCTAGTATCAAAAACGTTCGATTCAGCACGACACAGTCCGACTGAAAATCGTTCCGATTACCGGGGTTCAGATTAACGACTCTCTACTGTAATTTCAAAAAATAATGCTTTAATAAAATTATTTAAATTGTAAATGTATGTAATTTTTCCTATTAACTTTAGTTAAAATAATTTAACTTAAATAATGTAAGGAGTGTTTTAGAAGTTGGACAAAATAGCCATGGAGTAAAAATAATTTCAATAATATGAAAACTTTCCTTTTTACAATATTTTTTGGTGTTCATTACTTGATGTTCATCCTTAACTGAAATTTTTGGGCCTTATAAATATTCATTCTGTAGTAATAGTCATAAAAAATTTTTGCAGTTTTGAATGTCAAAAAGTCTGTTAATTACTGCCTGTGCTAAAAACAGAAATAATCATTTATGGCACTGAATTCAATTTTATTTCTATTAATCAACATATTTACTTAAGTTTATAATTGTATATGCTATCCTATAATGATGAAAACATGTGCTTAAATTAAAACATTCTTTTAATCTAAAATATTTTTAGGTTAACTTATTACTTTAATGTTGCATGGAAAATTGTATGGTAGGCCTATTTAATTATATGTATAATTTAATTTGAATTTTCCAAACAATGTAATAATGATTATTAATTGATTCATAAATTATGGTTTAATTTTGTGTACAATAATTTTTGGGGAAACTTTGGATCCTGAAAATATTCTGCACCTGGTTTTGTAAGTTGCATTGCATCACACTACTTCTTGCTACCTGTAGGTGGTTACACTTGGTCAACCACATTGTGAACAAAAAATCAACAAGGAAGCCAAGGAAACAAATTTCCTGACTTTTTCCAAACACTATTGAAAATCTCTGACTTTCCAGGTGTATAGGGACCCTGTTTATATGAAAAACTCCAACAAAAGATCACATTTTTTTCTCACTAAAAAATACCACATAATTTCAATTATAAGTACTCGTGTATTAATGTTAAAAAATAATCAGTAACCTTCATCTTGTATTTCTTTTTATCAAATTATTTTACTGTCAATAAATGATTTTAAATTTATTTAAATAATTACATATGGAACCAAGCCTAACATGTAGTAATAAAATGGTATAGCACAAGTAAAAATCACACACACATATATAGATATCCCTCTTATAATAGTTACATTCTGAAAAAGAGCCATGCTGTATGAAACAAAGAACTAATGCAAAACATAGGGTTACATTCCAGAAGTTAGCAAAGGTATACTATTCTCTTGTTTCTAAGAGAAATATGTTTATTAAAGCAATCAATAATTAATCAACAATCACAATTAAAAGTACTGTATTACATGTTAATATTAATTTTAGTTAAATGAGAGCATTTTCTTTTTACAAAGTATTGTCATCATGTCACCTTTTTATTGATTGTCATCAGAAGTAGCAGCAATATTTTCATATTTTTTATTTTTATCATAAAAAATTTTTTATGACAAAATAAAAATATGTCGTTAATCAAAAATTTGTTCTAGCAGATTGCATTTGTTCAGTCAAGTACCAAGTGACTTTTCTCAGAATTAGTGTTCAAATACTGAATTGTTCAAGTACCAAGATACCACTGTATTTCATTTGTCATTTTTATGAATGAAGTAATCATTCTTAGGTAAGTAACACCTATGGTTAAAAAAAGTTTAATAACACTTCACCTAAAAATGTTTAAATAAACTTTACTAAATATGAAGATTTAGTCTATAAAAAGAAAACACAGTGACACTCTTAAGGACTAAAGTCTGAAAGCAACAATGACACCTGGTTGATAGGAAAATTAGAATAAAGAAGAAAAAATTGCACTATCAGTTTTCATTAAAGTAAATCTGACGAAAAGCACAAAATAATTTGAAAATTTTAATATTATAAAATCCATGGGCAAATTTAAGGCATTTGTGCTTAATTGAATGAAAAAAAATCAAATAACAAAGTTTACACTTAAAATTTGTGAAATTTTGTATGAAAGATATCCCCAATTTTTGAACCATGTTAGAGTGGAACCTAGTTGTAGAAGTACCATGTTGCATGAGGGATACCTGCTGTAATATATAAAGAATGTAACTATTTCTAACTATCCTTAAATACAATGTTTTGACTCTTTATGAAAATAGTTTTCAAGTATTTTATTGTACTGAAAAAAAAAGCCATCCAACAAGTGTTAGTTGTGAAAAAATGAGTCACTAGAGAGGTTGCGGCTGAAGTTCAAATGTTAAACTTGTATGGCAAGCAGAAGTACACGTTCACAACAATATCCTATAAGTCAGTGCACGACATCATGGGATATTGTTGAAAAATGGCAGAAACATTTAACAATGACAAATGTTACAACAAAGGTAAATAAACAAATTAAACTATTTTCAAGTATTTACAGGATGTTTAATAACACTAAATAATTATTTTTAATTAGCATCGTGTCTCCTACCATACAAAAGGACTATCTCATACTTTTGTTGAGAGAAGTAGTGGCTTATGTAAATCTAAAAGCAACTCAGGAAATTATTTTTAAAAAATTTACAAACCTATTACACTGATGATGGTAGATGTGGAAGAACAAACCTGCTTCTACAGAATTATGATAAGCTATTATGAAGACAAATATATGTGAATTCTATAGGCACTTCACATCACTTGCAAAAAAATTGAATAATTAAATAATTTCTGGATTAAAATTGCCTGTTTCTTTACAATGTTATTCATAAATGCTTAAATAATCATTATTTTAATAAAATACATTATCATTTTAACCCCAAACCCAAAAAGAATGAAGAAGTTGAAATCGATCTTCTACTCGCCATGCTAGATGTAATGAACGCCATTATCAACCTTCTAGAATTGCCAGATGGCAGTGCTTGAGCATCCAACATTCCCAGTTTGGGCTGAAAACGATAGCTACAACCTCTCTACTATTTTAAATACTTTAAATATTTATCAATATAAAAATAAGTTTTTTTTAATTCCTCAAGCTTTCAAAAGTTTACTATATAAAAAATAAATTTCATTAAATAAGAATATTATAAATATATAAAATGTAAAAAACTGCAGAAAAATTCATTGTAAAGAGAAATTCATAATACAGAACTTCATATTGTAAAGTTCAACTGCACTGAAAATATAATAAAACTTGTTATTGAGAGCTGAATTAAGTATAAATTGTTGATTCAATATTTACTCAAACATACTAATCATTTTCAATAAGTGTATCAAACTATAAACTTTTGTATATTTAAATGATGGCAATATAAAGATTATTACCAACTGTTAATTGACAATCACATCTCAAGTGGTAGATAATTTCATAATCTCCCAATAGTTAACATCTCAAGTGTCATTGGACAGACAAATTTTCTATATTATACATATCCAGTTAAAACAGCTCTTCCATAAATTACTTTTAATTTATGGAGTCAATATTTAAAATATCCAAGAATCTATTCTTGCATTGCTATGTCTTTATTCAAATAATTTGATTTATAAAAAAATATGTAATTTTAATTACAGTTTCAAAAATTCTTTTTTTTATACTGAAGAGCAAGTAAAAAAATTTTATGCATTAATTATAAATTCAACTGTTTAAATTTCAGTATTTCTTAAAGTTGATTCAATTATCTTCCAAAAATTAGGAATCAAACAGTAAATATTCCTGTGCATAAATGTAAATATTTTTGTCAATATTTGAAACTATAACACATACTAAACAAACTGGAAAATCTAATACAATTATAAAGTACAAGCAGATATTGGAAGATAATGTAAAATAAATGTTATCACAAAAAGTAAGATAGCTATGATTCTCCGATATCTAAAATCCACCTCTCAAACATTAAACATGAAATTTTGACTCAAAATAGGATTTAATTATCCACTGATTGTACTAAACATACACAGTTTACTTATACAATTTATAATAAGAAATGCTTACTGGAACTATATCCGAATAAACTCTATTTCACGCCTTAATTTGTCCAGCTGGACAAATTAAGGCGTGAAATAGAGTTTATACAATTTATTCGGGGAAAAAAAAACAAAATTGTGTTTTTGTATTGTTGACGTGCATTTTAAGTTAACTTCTTAAAAGACTATTTAGGAAAGTCCAAAAAAATAATTTTGTAAAGAACAAAAGACAATCAGATGTATTCAATCATTCTGTCATCTTTCATAAATATCATCTAATCAAACAATTCAAAAATAGAAACTATTGCTTTCTACATATATCTGAAATATTTTGTATTACATATTCATTTACAAAATCTGATTATCTACCTATAGTTTAAAGTGAGAAAACAAAAAAATTTAATAATTACTGTTATTTATTATAAATTAAAATAATATTGTTAATATTACCTGGCATGTTGCAGCATCAAGATGTGTGGCACCAACATAAATTAAGTTATTTTGAAGTGTATAAACAAGAGAAGGAATTGCTACCTGAAATAATTTGAAAAATTTTAATAAAAATACAAATTCTTTATTATATCTAATTCTTCTAATGTTAATTAATAGTTGTCACTTTATTTTCCACTTATAATTTCATGAAGAAAATCAAAATTATTCTAGATGTTCATCATCTAATATGAATATATTTTGAATCTGAAATGAAAATCTTATCAAGATCTAGACAGAAGTTTTAATTTTGAGTACCTATGGATCTATATAGAATTTTTTAAACAAACATACAAGTTCTTTTTCCTTACAGAAAAGTTCAATATGGCATATTTACAGATTTACTGATAATAATATCACTAAAAAAAAAACAATTCAATTTCTATAATTTAAACTTAAATATGTTGAATTGTCTTGTTCTGTATTTGACCTTTTATATTAAATATAATCTGATAGACATTGAATAATAAAAGCAAAAATACTTATTATGATTTATTTGTATAAACTGAGTTACAGTAATAGTATCATCAATAAATCTGTAAATATATCATATGTATATAAACAAAGATATATCTTGACTTATGATCCCTGAACATACAAATATTTGAAATTATGATGGTTGTCCTATAAAGCATTCATAGTAGTCATATCAGCAAACGTAAGGCACATATGGTTGAAACAAACAAAGCAAATAGACTGCCAATCATATAATCTCATAATACCCATAACTTTACATTCTCTATAAGGCATTTCATAACAATTATAATAAATGGCTTTATTAAATATAATACACATTCTGCTTTTGTCAATACTAATATTGATTACTGTTTATACCTTAGCATATATAACATACATTAATTTTTGACTTGCAGAAAAAATTTCTGGTGTGAGTGAAGAAGCATGTAAAGTAGAAAATTTTATAAAAATGTAGAATTTTCTGACTTCTATTTTATTTATTTTTGACCTTTAATAAAATTTTGCTCAAAAAACTTCTAGTAATAATTTATTTTGAATAGATAACACTAGTCTGTGACATAGTCACTACAATGAATAAATGTACAGTACAACTTTAGCATTCCAAACTGTTGCTCCTAAAGTCATTCTGCTTCTTTATATAAGTTTGGGGATAATAAAAAATTTATCAAGATTCTAAATAAAGGAGGAAACTCCTTAAAAATGTTTATCAACCATTTCCAGCTCTTCCACAAGTTAAAGAATATATTCCTAAGACTTGATATCAAGAAACTTGTGGTGGTGATGATGATGCTGCTGCTATATTTGAAAATGCAATGAATGCAACAGAAAAGGCAGCAAGCTTTTAAACATGTTGTTACAAAGATTCTTGATAACAAGAAAAATCCAAATTATAGAAATATTGTCAACAAAATGCTAGATGCATTCAGGAATCTCAGCTACAATATGAGTTTGAAATGCGAGATCCTGGAGAGGTAAGAGGGTTTCGTACCTCCCTTTCCAACGACTCACTTGTCAAGGATGGCTGTTACGTTGATGGCGTGTTACACGTCACGCGATTGGAGGAAAAAAAAGAATGGGGTCGACGATAAAACGAAGCTGACAGTCAAGAAACACACCATTTTATAACAAAACAAGATTTATTAAAATCGAAACAAACAAAACTACACTTCTACCCTCATATACAAAAAGGGGTCTGGAGAGAGAGTTTACAAATATTTGTTCATACCTCTATAAATTCCGTAACAGACAGAGTCCGGTGAATGGAGTCGGAGTCTGGATACTGGCACTTAAAACTTTAGAAACTTTTTGCGTTCGGTCGATGGCACAATGCATGTCGTACTCAAGAGACGATTGGAGAGCCCTTTAGGGGGGAAGAAAGCGTCTTTTATAGGTTTTTGATGAGAAAACCGGTCACGTGATCGACAACAGATTGCGATTAGGGCGATAGGTGTTCCCGGGATTCAAAACAAATGACGAGCTCAGACGCTAACTGTAAATTATCGTGCAAGTTGATCTACTGGCTGCGAGGGAATAATGTCTTATTGACAGATAGGGGACGATAGTTACCAGTCAAGGAACAACATTTTTTTTTGGTTATGGAATTTTGTTGATTAAGCAGTTGAATATCAGGAGTGAAATAATTTAGAAATGTAGGGATTTAACTTCCAGATTTCACAGAAATGCTACTTCTTATATAATCTCATTTGAATTATTTTCTAAAACTCGTGATTCCTGAGCAAAGAACAAGAGGAAAGAAATATTCTATCAACACAGAAAGAAAACTGAGAAAAAAAATATCAAGAAAGATGGAGCATCAACTTACATGGAGCATGCTTACTGATTACTTTTGGCTACTTAAGTGAGAGACAAGGTAATCATAGAAAAAAAAATTTCTTCTACAAAAAACAATAATTACACTGTTCTTAATGATTTCTCAAAACTGTTACTGTAATGATACAATATTTTCTGTTAAATCTATATAGTCTGAATTTAGTTTATATCGAGTGAAAATACAGTGGAACCTCACTTAATGAGCATAATTTGTTCCAGAACCATTACATGTTCCATTACTCGTTAAGTGAAACAATTTTTTCCCATAGAAATTAATGTAAAATGTGATAATGCATTCCATGCTGAAAAAATACTCAAATACTGTATTTACTTGTGTATAAGACAAGTTTTTATTAATTTTTCACTGCTTCAAAAACCTAGGTCGTCCTATTTGCGCGAGCAAAGAATCCTTTGTGTTTTTGCAATAATTTTCATGAATCATGTGTAGTTCATACTGCCATTATAGCAGAGTGCTATCAAGGTCAAAGTGAATGCCATTTTTAAAGAGATGATCTGAAAATAGCTGGTCACTTAGCAATGATTATAAATATAGTTATTTCATATATGTTAAATTGGTATTTTTAATGAATATTTGTACATTCTGAATCATTAAAAATAAACTTTTTCCTGTCATGTGCATTATAATCTTTTGGTTTTGCTACATGGGTATCAGGTGCATGGAAAAGCAATCTTCAAAAGCTGATAGCAGTCATTCAGGAAATACTGCATTTTAAATTCACTCAACAGATCAGAGGACAATGCTTTGTGGAGTAAGAGTGAAAAAGAGGAGAACTGTAACAAAACCAGAGGGCAAGTCCGAGTAGACAAAAGGTGATAGCGTCAAGAAAACATGGTTGTTTGCTTTAATACTTGTATTTGATGATAATTTATTTGTGATTAAACGAAACAAAATTAGAATTGTATTAATAAATCTAATTTTCTTTATTCTGATCTTTAAAGTCATGCCTTGTCCTATATGCAAAATTGTCTTAGACGTGAGTAAAAACAGTATTTTATGTATAACATTTATTCAAAGAAAATTATACAATATACATTGTTAAGGAGCGTGAATCATCATCATCGTTTCTTCTAGCATGGAATGAACCAACCTGGAATGCAAATTCGATTTGCAGAAAAAAAAAAATTACAGATAATAGCATGATGGAGCATGTACACAATCCCCTTTCCTCGTCACTCGTTATGTGAAACTTTGCTCATTAAGAGAGTCATTTTCAAAGAAATTTGATTTGTTCATTATGCGAAACACTCGTTGTGCGAGGTTTAACATTTCCTGGTATTATAATTTGGATCCAGTCAATTTTATTGTTTTGCAAGAAATTCTTACACAATAGGAAAAAAACTATATACATTGCACATGCTAAATACAAAAAGGAAAAGGAAAAAAAAAAAATTGTTTGATTTAAACAACAATTATAAAATTTAAATTTACATATTAGTGTAATCTTATTGTTTACAGTTCCTGTTATTAAATCAAGATAAAATTTAAGTGACATCATATATAACATTACGTACCTTAACTGTGTCCATTGGTTGTTTAATCACTGTCCTGTAAATTGACACAATGGCTTTAGAAAAACTTCCTTCATCTATCCATACTAAAGCAAGACAAGTGATCAATTTTATAACTTCAGCCATGACAACCGCAGTGCTTGCCATAAAAAGATCTTTTTGAGTTCTGGCCATTCTCATTGTTAAATTTAAAGCAGCATTTTGTACTGTCAATGTAACAAGTGAAGTATATTTTAAAAGCTGTTGAGTACCTAAAAAAGTAAGTAATATAATCTGTAAATATCTTTATATAATTAATATAAGCTTTTTAAAGAACAATTTATACTTTAAAATTTATTCCATATATTATATATAAATAAACAAATGATTATATATATATATTTTACATATATAAAAGAGAAACATTTTTTCAACACTTCCAGTATTTTTCTTCCTCTGTTACTTCTCGTCAAGGTACTATTATACAAGTGATTGGTATATATACAATTGAATAGAAAACAAATAACAATTTGAAATTCAATAAATAATATCCAGCAAGATGAAAAATATAGTAAGTGGATGAAGGCATAACACCTATAACAAACATGCACCAAAACAAGTGAAAACTGTTTGTAAAGATATGAAGATTACATTACAGTATAAAGTAACAAAGATGGAAAAATATGAAGATGGCATAATTTCTATATTATGAACCATTACTAAATAAAAAGTATTCCTTAAAGACTTTTGAATTTTTCTGGATGATTTAGAATATTCTAGAAGAAAAGAATCAGCCCAGAATGGAACTCAAACAATTCCCACTTGCCATGCCAATAACCAGTTACAATACCAATGCCTCCAGACTGATCTTCCTTTCCACACATATTTAACTATGATTATGCTATTATTATATTTTGTTTATAAATTATTAAATTTAGTAAGAGATAGCACCTAATGCCTACCTTTAATGACAAATTATTTAGAAATTAATTAAAAATAATAGTAGAGAAGTAGCCCAATTTAATCTAGAAGTCATTTGACATATTACTAATATATGTATACAGGTATACCTCGCCTTACGTTGGTAATTGGTTCCAGGAGAGGCGACATAAGTCGAATTTATTTGTGTAGTTACGACGTAAGTCAAAACTACGGTGGAAAGTGCCAATAATGAGTACTTAAAGACTGCTAAATAAGACGACAACACAGAAACACAGATGTTTTCATGTTTCGTTCTCTAGGATTTATGATGATTATATTAACATTTACTGAAAATGTACATATTTTAATATGATTTTATGTGCTTTTAATGCTTTTCTAATGATATTACGACTTCAATATTTGTGGCGGACAGATGTAAAATTGAATAAAATGACTTAAACTTGATTTTTATTTTTCCATATACTTTTTTGACAAACTATGTATAATCGAGAATGACATAACTTGAAACGATGTAACTCGAGGTATACCTTACCTGTATTGGGTTTCAGAATGTATATAATATATATATATATATATTCAGCTAGTCATTGTACAATTCCAACATGATATATATATATATATATATATATATATATCATGCTGGAATTGTACAATGGCCAGCTGAATGCCATAAGTGGGAGAATATAGGACGAGAACACTGAAAGCCTTCTCACTTGTTAGGTAAGTAACCAAGGATGGCTATATCATAATTGAATATTTAATGGATAATGTATATTTAATGCATAATTCATATATACTAAATTCATATATAGAAATATATTTAATGCATAATTCTAGTTTATAGTTTATTGGGTCTAGCGACGTTATTAACGATTGCTCTTAATATATTTCTATATATTAAGAGCAATCAGTTTTAAAATATGAATTCTAATTTTCTAGCATTTATCCTAAGCATTGATATTCTACTTTTTATTAAAAAATTATATCATTTTATTCAAATTTGTATCATTTATTTATGAGGACATATTCAATATACTGTACAATAAAACAGAATGTTTATTGTAATCATGGATACTGTTACCAGCTGCTAATGTTATTAAAATTAGCATATCTCAAAACAAAATTCAAAAATACACTAAATGTATTTTTGAATTTACAAGTCTTGTAAATTCCATTTGTTAGAAAGTAATATAATCACCTATAAAATCAAAATTTGTAAATTATAAACAGTAATATAATCAATTTAATAGGAAATTTTATTTTTAAAATTTTGGATTAAAACATTGATAATTTTTATCTAAACATGAAAAAAATAATAAATATTGATTTTTAAATATATTTTGATATTTAATTTCAAACACACTTTAAACAACCTTTAAGTCCAACAACAAAAATTTTTTAATAAAAAACTTTTGACAAATGTTTTCAACCTTGACCAATATTTATATTTATAAATAACGTCGCTAGACCCAATAAACTATAAACTAGAATTATGCAATAAAAATTTCATAATTTATTTAGTTTTTAGCCGTATCTAGCCCGATAGAATTCAGCATTTGTTTGGAGTCTATTTATAGTTAATTTAAAATAATTAATATGCATTTAAGAAATAAGATGTCATAAAATATAGTACTTTTATTACCTGTTTTCAAATGTTCAACAAGTGTTGCATCAGTTTTTGAATCCATCATCAACACAGTTGTTTCTTTATATGAATTTGTCATTTTTAATCACAAATAATACTGTATGCATAAAATCTGATGCCTGAAATTTAAGAAAACAATTTGTTTAGTCATTTCTAATTAATCTTAAAGACTTAAAGATGCAATTTTAATTAATTTTCTACTTAATTAATACTTTATTAAATATATATATATATATTTGAAACATATATATATATATATATATGTTTCAAAGTATAATAAATAAAATATATAATTAAAATCTTAAAAAAGGTTATTTAATTAATGATTTGTATTATAATATGTAAAATGCTCATCATATTATACACAGTATGTAGGAAGATAATTCACAGTATATAGAATAATTATTCCATTTTTTATAATAGTAAAAGTTCTTTATTTGGCACCCAATAAACTGGAATGTTTAGTGATCAGCTGTTTGTGAAAGGTAGCCTGATAATCCAGAATTGTCCTTTAGCAATCCAGCCTAAAAACACTCCATTAATCAGAAGTTATTTGAACATATGATGTTCTGAAAACCCAGTATGTAAAAAAAGGAGAGCGCTACAGGCAATTAAATAGAACAAAAATGTTTAAATGGATCCAAAAATAAACTTTGTCAACACTTCATTTTGTGAAGGCAAAATACAGCAACAACCTAATCCTGGAAGATAAAGCAGTTCCATCAATGTCATCTGAAGAATAGTTATGAAAACCTCAAACTCTTATTTAGTGTAATTCAGGGGTGAAGAATATTTCCAGGACCCAAATTTTCGCAGAAATTATTGCACACAAAACAATTTATGAACCAATTAATAATTTTTACCATATAGTTTGAAAGATTCAAATTAAATCACACAAATAATTAAATAGGTGTAATGTATAATTTGTTGTACAACATTAAACTGATAAATTAACACAAAATTTTTTTAAATTAAAAGAACACTTTAAGCACATGCCAACATCCTAGGATTACATATATAATTATAAACTTGTAATATTTTGATGTAATATGTTAATTAATAAAAATGGAATTGACGTTGATGTCACAAATGACCTATTTTTAGATGGGACACTAATCAACAAACTTTTTGAAGTCCAAAACCCCACAAAATTTGATTGTAATGATGTATAATTTTTTCTGAAAAATTATTTAAGAAAGGCACTAATTTTTTGCAAAGATAAACTTTTTTAGTCTATCTTTTCCATTATAATGTCACAGTGTCAACAGTCAAGTACTGCTGCTATGTCTACAATTTTCTCAAATTGCAGCCAAAAGGTCATCCCAAAAAAATTCCGCAAAATTTCTGTCAGTTGATAAAAAACCCCAATGTGGAAACGCTGGGTGGCATTGCAAGAAACTGTCTCTGATTCTCAATGTCACTTCCTACTTTTCTTCCCAAACTTGCCAGTATTATATTTTTATTGCAACTTTAATAAAAATATCGCAGAGTGACAATTTTGGCCCTATGCAGTGAAACCCCTGACTATCATCAGAACAACTATAAAAATATAATGTAAATAATATATAAAATTTCAATTATTTTGTATATTTTAATGATAATAAATAACTTTAAGTAAGGGTCATTGTAAACATTTTACAATATCTCATGAAAATCAATCAGTAGTACAAAATACAAAAAAAAAAAAAAAAAAAATTTTTTAACTCATCCATTATCTATTAAAATTACATTGAATATTATCATTACAATATTCAGTTTAGTTATAAAATAAAAATTATTTCACAACAACAACAACAACTAATAATAATAATAATAAGGATGTTTCTATCCTTATTTTTATTGTTACTGAAAGTAATGTTTAAAACAAAAAAAATTAAATACCTTCTAAAACCGATAACCGGTGCGAACTATTTTTCTAAATGGCGAACGTTTTCACTGCCCCTCCTGGGCTCTTCCTCAGGCCAATTCTGGATTTGATAATCGAACAGCATAAATAAATGGAACGTGTTCCGTAATTTAAACGATCGAGTACGTTGGGCAACCGCGTGCCGTTCCAAATATTTAAATTTCCTTTTATTCCGTTTGGGAAAACGATGTGCGCCTCCTATGATAAATACGCGTGACGTCAACTGATTTACGACCTTTCATCCAATAAAAACTGCCAAGCAGTGGAGAGTTTCCTTTCTTCTTTGAAATTAATACATGTTGTTGTGCGATCGGCTTTATAAATTTCAATCTCCTCCAGAGTTCTCAGATGTTCTTGATGTTGGGTGGTGCGGATCACCTTTGCCTCGTTAAAATTCGGTGTTATATCCGGGTTTGCTGCATACGTTGACAATGCCGTTGTGTATTTATGGCGGGTAATGTCGGATTTATGCTCCTTTATTCTAGTGCATAGTGGGCGTTTAGTGGACCCTATGTACAGTAATTGTTTCTGCCATCTGTCGTCCTGTAGAGGGATACTGTACACTCCCGGAAGCCTATACGGGTTAGGTGCGTCTTTTCCGTTTCTCAATAGGCTGTATATGGAAGGGTTTCTCCGATAAGCGATTTTAATTCCCCTTTTTTTCGCAATTGTGTTGTATATTGTTTTAAGGTGCGGGTTGTATGTCATCGGGGTCCTTTCTGTGTTTTCTTCTCTGGTAACTTTTTTCACTACGCTTTCTTGGTTTGTTATACTGCTTGTATGGAGGTGCCGGTTATATAACTTTTTTACGATGTTAGTGTAACCGTGCTCTCTTGCTATTCTATTAATAAACGTTAATTCCTGTTGTAGAGCATCGTTTGTGGAAGAGTGCGTGTAGGCTCTTTCTATTAAAGCCCTAAAGGCAGCCATTTTATAGGAGTAGGGGTCACAGGAATCGAAGGGGATGTACGATGGTATGGTTGTAGGTTTTCTGTAGACCCTCGTTTGTAGTATCCTTTTTTCGATCCTTATTTCTATATCCAAGAAGTGGATTATTTCAGGACTGTGTTGCTCCATTTCCAGTTGTAGGCCATAGGGGTTGTCGTTCATGGCCGTTTTAAACTGCTTTAGGTCCGGCATCGATTTCCAGAGGATAATGATGTCATCTATGTATCTTCCGTATAAAATTATGTTTGAGAGAAACGGTGACAGTGTTTTGGCTTCCAATGCTCTAATTACCATTTCACATAGGTCCCCGGATAGCGGACTCCCCATGGGTACACCCCTCTCCTGTGCATAAGCCTTTCCTTTGAATTGGAATACTGAACTATAACACGCCAAATGGGCTAACTCTAAAACTTGATGGTGCAGGCTGTCATCATTTACTTTCTCCATGAGGAAATCTCTCAGTGCACAAAAACAAGGTTCTATTCTAATTGAGGGGTATAACGATCTAAAGTCCCATACTGTGGCATAACCGGGTGTGTCTATGCCTTTAAGTTTTTGTATCAACTCTTTCGGACTTGAGATATTGAACTGATAGCCATTCAGATGTGTGGATAACATATTATGCACTGATTTCTCCAGTTTAATAGTAGGAGCTCTTCCTTTGTCCACTATAGGTCTTAGCTCATGGCCTTGCTTATGCGTTTTAGCAAAAGCGAAAAGTTTAGGTACGTCCGGAGCGTCCGTAATGATGTTTCTCATACTCAGCTTCTTTGCGAGTTTGGTGTTGGCGAACCGCTTAACTCTCGCTTGCATTTTATCTACCCAGTTTGCTTCCATCTCTGTGCATTGCGTTGCGGAGAGGTATTCATTTAATTCTCTCTCATACGTATCCCGCTTCATTAAAACCATTATTTTGGCTTTATCTGCCCTTGTTACGACTATATCGTTAGATTTTATCCATTTGGAGGCTTGGCTTAGTTTATGTTTAAGCTGCATGATCTCCTTTGACTGTTTAGCTCTATTAATTCTTAAAGCAGATAGCCATCTGTAATATTCTTTTTGGTTGTGAGAAAGACCTCTTAAAAGGTTTTCTAGGTCTGGGATACAAGATTTAACCGTTTCATTTGGGGAAGGTGGTGGTACAAATGCTGGGCCAAGTTTTAGTATCTGCACTGCAGGTACGGTGGGGTCTGATCTCTTCATAATATTAGATGTAATAAAGACAGAAATTTTTCCAGTTCAATGAGAGTGACCGAAAAGTTGTAAATTTTGGAAATTTCCATGAACACTTGGTCCTAAAACAAATTAGTTAGAAAACGAACAACAAACAATCTGTTAAGTTTAACATATTTAGATTTTTACAGCTATGGTGAAAAACGTTTAAAATCTACAACAACCCCGTCGCGTCCTTTGATATATACTAGTGATGCGACAAAAGAGGCATTTGACATTGACTGGTATCGGCACCCTCGGGATTTGGCACGCACACGCCTACCTGGACCGTCTCTGATTCCATTCATTAGCCACTTGTACGGAGCTATTTCACTAAGTGGATTGTTTTAAGATTTAAAAAGTAAAGAATATTTTGTTAAATATCTACATACAATCATGGAACACCGGGGATGTAAACCACACGGCAATCAACCTGAGGATGAGACACGAATCCCTGTCACATATAATCCGTACATGGCGTCGTTATATAAGAAGATTACCCACAAGCGCCGTATTAAGATCACATACAGAAGATGTCCCACCATCTTGGACATCCTCCGTAACGGGAAGGATTTCCCCGACCCCAACAGACTTCCGGGCGTTTACTCCATACCTCTTAAGGATCACAGGTTTGACAGAAACTTTGTTTATATCGGCTCAACCAAGAGATCCTTGGGAATCAGAATACGTGAGCACAATGCGGATATTCTCCATGGGAGAAATTCTACAGCTCTCTCAACTTACGCGACCGATCCGGACATCGAAGCGGCCCTCAACCAAGCCAGGCTTATCATCACATCGCCTCACCCTGAACACCTGAGGTGGTTGGAGGCTATCTCCATTTACAAACACAGCCGCGCCACCACCTGCATAAACTATAAAGAAGAATTAAATTTGTCCACCGCATGGCAGACCCTGATCGACACGAACCTTTAATCGCCATCTACTCGCACCGTATGCGCATGTCCGATCAACCAGCTGCATCGTAAAGCATTCGATTTCGATTTAAAAATAATTCGTTCCATTATTCGATCTGCGTTCCAAGTTTTTTGACCGTCTGAAGAAGAACTGCCAAGTTCGAAAGCGTTAACAACGATTTTTTCGTTTTGTGTCCAACACCGGCAAGAGGTTCTCGAAAGTGTGGAATACTTTGTTATTTATATGTACATTTCTTCACAAAGTTATATTTAATTATAAGTTTCTTTAAAAGTATATTCATACAATTGAAGAATTTTTTGTACTAGGTATGTATATTCGTCACACATTTTGTTTTATCAAGTAAGCTTTTTTTATAATTTTAATTTTAGCCCTTATATCGTGGCTAGTGATTCAGAAATTTATTTTTAAAAAGTTTTGGCTCGAGACCATATAATGAAAAAGAAAACATTATTAAAAGAGAAAGACCAATGCCTAAATTAAATATAAATACGTCGACAAAAAAATTTCGACATTTCGACAATAAAATTTATGACGAATGACGATTCTTTCGTAAAATTGAAGCAATTTGGAAATCGAAGCGGAATAAAATTTAACATTGGTAGACAACATAAAATAAATATTGAAAATTATAACAAGATAATTATGATTAATAGATATATCTAAATTAACAGATATTATATGTTTTTTCTCAAAGCAAGAATTGGTATTTAGAGGGCATAGGAATTTATTGAATCTAATAACAGAGGTAATTATATTGAACTTTCTTATTTATTAAGTACGTCAGATAATCTATTAAAAGTACATTTAAAGAAGTATACGGTTTTTACTGGCTTATCGAACTAACGAATATGAACGGGCCCCGACGCGCAATTAATTGATTGCCCCTGTAAGTCGGCTTCTTACAGAAACACAGCTTCCCTATCATCAAATGTCACGGCACGCCACTGCTCATCAGGGAATAGACAGGGTACAGAGAATAATTCCAAATGACAACCAAGTTTCCAGACCTGATGTTCTTAGATTTTTTTCTCTGGAATCATTTAAATTTGATTTATATTGTAGCTGTACGCTATATATTTTTGTTGTAAATATAAAGTTAAGTTTAGTTTAGTATCCTTTTCCTATTCTTTGTCTCACTTCCTTCTAGAACTTTCTTGCTTTGTCTTTCTTAGTCATTGTCCTTGGGTGGGATTACCAATTCCAAGAAAATCGTACGACGACAAAGGGCGAGGCAAGGCCCTGGGGCCAATGAACAAGGGGGAGAAGACAATTTTGTTGGAACTCTCAACGAGAATGGATGGAGAGAAAGAAGGCTCCAGATAACTAGTACAGCAATCTGAGACCACGAGGTTTCGAGAGAGAGAGAGAGAATTAGGCTCGAATTTTGGAGAATAAGGACAGGATTACAGAATCCCCCGATCCAATTAAAGACAATTGAAGGCTACATGGGGGCCAAAGAAGTTAGTGAAAGAAATATAAGGAGCGTCGACAGAGAACACAAGGAGCAACGGTCCAAGAAAAACATAAAACTGGTATCTCACCCAAGTCCTCTAACACCAGGAAAGTCCCGGGCATTTTTACCTTTTTTTTTCCTTCTATTTTCCATCTCCTCTTCTTTCCTTAGTTATAATTAGTATAAGAATTAGTTTGTAAGTTTCGGCCCGCGTATAGTTGTTGCACTCATTGTTCTTTTGTTTGTTAGGTTAGATTGTGACGTGTGTGGGTATAGAGATCACTTATAATTGTTGGGATCCAAAGAACCTGTTTAGTGCAACAATAAATTACTTTGTTACGAAAATTACAATCTAGTTATTTATTTGTACTATCCCGCTCGCTGGACCTTGTACTTGTCGCCCTAAACTTCACAATATAGTACAGTACATACAGTATATAGTCCAATATACTATTAATAAAAAAAAAAATCTGTGCTGCTTGTCAAATGTCATACCTGTTATTTTCAAACACAATGCTGCAAATTGTGTTGTATATCATTTTATAAGTGCAGCAATGCAGAAGGGACATAAATTTGGACATTTGTTTCCATAATAATTTTGCCATTAGGTCAGATTTATCTTATAAATGGTATACACTAGTGCTAAACAGTAAAAATTTTTATATAAAAATACATGAGATAATCCAGGTAATGCAATGTTTCTCAATTTTGGTTCTTGGGCCCCTGTGGACCTGCAAATGTGTTAGAGTCCTCAACTTCTCAGAAGGAATATATCTTGGAATAAAAACTTCTTTTAACATTTACCATTATTAAAAAAACACTCACTAGAATTTAAATAAAAAAATATAAAATCATAATTTGAGAAACTTAGTTTATGAGTGTTAATTAACAGTTTAATTTATAAACAAATGTTTTAGACATACAGAAACTATTCTCATCAGATAATTCAAGAAAAACAAAAATATTTAAAACAAACTTTAACTTTTGTTTTGCAAGCATGTTTAAAAATATATACACTTGCAAAACAAAAGATTAATGACTGTTTACGTAAAATTGAGAAGGAATTATAAATCAAATAAAAAATAAGATAATAAAATTATAAATAAATATTAACATGAGGAAAACCTATTTTAGGCATGATGTAATTGGACTGCAATTTGAAAAACTTGTAGACCTATAAATTCCCATCTGTTGTCCATTCGTCTTTCCTTAATCTCAAGAACGGCATTAGATAGATGAAAGATGAGACCAGATATGGAAACCTTAGGAGCAAGAGGCCCTGATTAACCATATATGAACTTTAGATGCAAGCCACATTATTTCAATTCAAAAATTTTCCCGAAAGGTGTAAGATTGATGACAGGCACAATTCTATTGTTAAAGGAAAAGTATGATCTACAGAAGCAACACTACTAATTTGAGACGAAGAGCATATATTTTATATTAAATAAATTAAAAATATGATTAAAAATTGCACAGCATTGTGAATGTCACAATAAATAATTGCTTGTTTTTAACTAATAGTATCCTACTACAACTGCGAGCAAGGCATATATTTATGTATAGAATTTTTATGTGGATATATATCCAGAGCTATAATTATTGCCCCCTGCATTGTGGGCAATAATTATAGTGATTACTCCCATAACACAGGGAGCAATAATATTTGGAGCCCACAACTGAAAGACATTTTTTAATTAACAATAAAACATATATAAGATTTATCTACTGATCTGCCATTTATGCAATAACATTACATGATTACACTCTGCTTTGTTAACCCTTGTACTAGTGTTAGCTAAATTAAATTTCTGTGTGGAAGCAAGTGTATTGATTAACAAATGACTGTACCCATGGATGGAAGCTATATGTTTGACATTTTCAAGTTCATTGTTGGTATCAGATGTCTCAGAGCAATGTGAGTAAGCCCTTGTAACTAAGGCTCAGAATGCAGCTGCCTTAAAAGGCCAAGGATCCATTGAGTTAGGGTTGATTTACACACAACAGTGACGTGTCGGCACAGTGCAGTAAGCATCAATAAATATCATACATAGCCAATTAGAATTTCAAGTACAACACTTGTATGATTGACAGAATACAGATCACGTGTCGTAGATGAAACTCTGATTGGCTATGTGTGATATTTATCGATGTTTATGCACCAAACGGTCACTGTGCCGGCACGTCACTGTTGTGTGTAAATTGACCCTTAGCAGGTATAAAGAGTGGAATGTATGTAGGTTTGCAGTAAATCATTGTGATTATATTTCTATTTGCCATTCAAACCTTGATGTCCAAGTAATTAATCTCTGTGTAACTTTCCTGATCTAATTCAAATGTTAGTCCATAGCTGTTTTTAATTTTTGAAATATCTCAAATATGTTCTTCAAAGAATACAGGCATTTCAAATTATATTCTATACTTTACTTCAGACTCAATTCTACTTTATATTTCATTAAATTTACTTTCAGAATTAAAAATATTAATCATGTTAAGTAATGCAATTAATCAAAACCTCAATATATGCTGACAACTTTTTAAATCATCTTACAAAAACTTATAGTAGTACTGAAAACATAACTTCAGATAATAAAATAAACTGTCAACAAAATACACATTTTATATGTAATAATATGTAAAGTCTAATGATAATTTGTTTTATTAATAATAGTTAAATAGTACTTTAAAAGTCAAATTATTTTTTTAAATCAGTTTAATTTGGTTTCCAGAATATCTAATTTTGAAAATCTAGAATAATGTTTAAAAAATTGTTGTCCAGAATTTCTGAACTAAATCACTGTTTCAAATATATATTAAATAAAATAAAAATAAAAGTGAAAAATATGATACCAGTTCACTAGAAAACAGAGTTCAAACAACTAATGATAAAAATACACATTTATAATCACTTATAGCATATAATAAATTATGGTAGTAATATTACTAAAGAGTAATGAGTAAAATGAAATAGCTTATCTGATTAGTCTAGAAAAAAACATAAAACTTTATTAAACAATAAAGAACACCACTATTATCAAAAAACCAGCAAAAACAAATGTGTTCCATGTTTATCTTATATATACATGTTGATGTTTCATTTATTAAAGAAACTAAATATATTAAATACATTAGTTCTATCATCTCTAGGATTTATCATCAGTACTTATTATATGAAAATTCTCAACGATTTAAAAGTGCTATACAATAATTCTTTATTCACTGAAATCCTCTTGTAAAGGTCGCTTTTAGCGTCCTGAGTCAAAAAGCCACACGACAGAGATAATTAGTCCCACCTGGCGCTGGGGCCATAAACGGCCGGAAGGATCAAAGGAGTAGCGTCTCCGCTTAAGGGTCATGTGTTGACCACGTGCCGGCCGGCTTGAGGAAAAAAAATGTAAATAAATCATGGACGCAAATGTAAGCTACGTCGGCGGGAAATAGGGCGGACATCTTTGGAAGCTCTAAAAAAAAAAAAAAAAAAAAAGGAAGGAACTGATTGGTCGCAGGGCATCGCAGCAGGATCCCTTAAATTGGAAGGGTGGCGGAGAAACGTGGAGAAAGGGCGAGAGACCGGATACGTGGTGATCTCTGACACTAGGTAAGCCTTTGAGGTGTATAGAGAGAGCGTTCTCCTCTGAGAAAGTCCTCCGGAAAAAGGTTTAGTGCAGAGACGGACGGCCACGCGGTTGAGCCATCTCCGGAAAAGCGACTTGAGTTCCCCGGACCGACAAGCCGACGTGCGGCATCACAGCTTTGTTACATTAGCGTATGTAATGTTGTTGAACATTGTACAGACCTTGTAAATATTTGTAGTGTAAATAAACTGTATATAGCTACTTGTTGAGTGTGGAGGTGTAGCTTTCCTCGAACCATCTAACGGACATTCTCGAGTCGTAAAGAACAACTCGAGACGGAACATTCGTAAAGATCTCGTGATGAATAAGAAGGATCTTCACTCCTCTAATTTAGTTAAAAAATTAAAATGGAATTAGCTAAAATATTTTAGCCAAGTTTTATAATCATTTCATTCATTAGATTGTTAGAAATTTAGTGATTAGAGTATGTACTTAAACTATCAAATATAGTTATCTTTCATTATACAATAACTTGGTTGATAAACTAGATTAAATTTCAAAAATGTTTAGATAATGTATTCATTTAATATATTAAATTTATTAAAATTATAAATACAAAATGATTTCAGTAAAAATCAACATTCAATATATTTCATAAAACTAAAAATAAAATAATAAAAGTAATTGTTATTTTGTTTAAAGTTTATTATAAATTATTTGAAAACCTTTATAAACTTTATTACAAACCTTTGATTAAAATAAAAACTATAGTTATGATATTTACATAGCTGATCAATACCTACATGTGGAATTATATAATTATGTTGACTTATACATTAATATGCAATATAAATGCATAAATAAGTAACTTTCAACTTTTCTCTCAATAATTTCCAAATAAAATAACAGATATATTTAAACATTTTCTAATTAAATAAGAACATCAGATAAGACTATTGATGATTAAAAAAATAAATGAGATTCATAACATTAAATCTTACCAGTTCCTATATTTTTGCCATACAATAATTATGATGAGACTATAAATATACTCTTAAATAAACATATAATCCTACTCCAAATTGACTTTATTTCTTCCTGTTAAAATAAATAAACCTAAGTTTACATTTTGTTTATTTGTGTATATGTTACTGTGAAAGACCGAAATTAGAGAATGCAGATATTCTCTGGTGAATGTCAACACACATAAAATACGTCGGTGAAAGACCAAATATTTGGTTATATTATTATACATTTGAACAATTGCCGGTGTATGTCTCGACAAGCACAGATAAGCTTTGGTGGAGGTTGAAACGACACCCAAGAAGCTGATGTCGACAGAGAGGCGACAGTCTGTCACATCTGTCACCAAATTCTTTGTGGGTAGCAAGAGGTGGGACAAGATCGTACCTGTTTTCCCGGCAATGGTTTGGTGGAAACTGCCCACTTTGTCACTGGATGGCATTTTTTTTCTTTTGATCCCAAGAGGTGGAGATCAGTTTGTCAGCTTTATACCCGTAATCAGTTCATAATTTGTAAAGAAAAGTTACTTTCCATAGATGAGATTTCTTCTCAAGAAATATCACTGAGAGAAGCAGCTGCAGCTAATTCAAAAAGTGGTGGCAAGGCTATACATGTTGTCATTGAAAAAAGAAGTGTTCCACGAATAAATGCAGTTGTAAAAGCAAGGGACTCTTGTGCAATTCAAACTGCCATAACAGTTTAAGTTGTTGCAAGAAATAAGATTGTATAATGTTAATCACATAATTTATGTGTAAGTCTAGTAAGTCTATTATTGTATTATTTTCTTTAATGATTTAGAATGTACTGTTTATTTTATGTTCAACAGTTTACTTACATGTGTTGTTTCTTAAGCTTTCTCCTATTTTGACACATTAAAAAGTTGCACTTTTGTCTTAACGTAATAAAAATATTTTTATTCAACATTCACCATCAGTGCATGCTGAATGTCGACATTTGCTGGTGTAAGTGAGAAATAATGATATTTAGCAAATATTTCATACATACATGAAATGACTGTGTGAATGCTGACATTCACCAAAGAATGTCGACATTCGTCAGATAATGGTCATTCATAGTAACATATATACAGTAGATATAAATATATTAGTGACATGCAGAAAAATTTCTGATTTCAATTATAACCAACAGAAATGGTAAGATATTGGCATATGCTGCCTATGCATAAAGTTGTGAACTCACTTATTTGTATCATGAGGTATTTTTACTCAAAACCTCACAAGCACAATGGCCCCAAAATAAAATGAAAACATCACACACATCAGACCTATACTGTAGTCCATGAAGTGTTGCACTCTGAATGGACTACAGCACCTGTGAGCAGTGTTATCATTTCAGTTCAACTGTATTCAATTCATTTTTATGAAAATCACTACATCAGTACCACTTTTAGAAAAAGAAAACTATTATCAATATAAAATGTAAAAATTGTAATTATGTAAAACTTTTATCATTGAAACTATGTAGTTTTATCCTTTTCTGTAATTCTGTAAAGTTGTGTCACCAAAGTTAATTAATAAACTGGAACTTTTCTATTAATGCTTGAAAGTGCATCATACTTTATTGTATTATTTTTTATATTTATTCTTAATATTAATTTTTATTTTAATATTAAGTTTCTACTTTATTTTACAATTTTGAATTAATCCATGTCAGTTAATTTAGAATGTAAATTTTTAAAAACCAAATCCATAATCCTTGTAGAATTTCTCCATTTTTCAAATGTTTGATAGATGGAATGGCTTTTTTACTTGAAGAAGGCCTCTAAATGCAGACAAAATATTGTGCATATCAGTGCTATGTCATATTTTAGTGGTCCTAGTGGTCAGTAGACCACAGTAAAAAACAAGAAGTGGAGAAATAAGTATATTTTATGTAATTCAAGAAGTTTGAATTGATACAATTTTAGTAGTACTTCGATGATATTGGTCTTTTTGCTTATTTTGGTATATTTAATGTGTGGCTATTTTCAGCAAAATTATCTAAATTAAATAGCTGTATAAATTTTATAATGCAAGAGGTTTATAGATTAAATTTTGTTACTTATTAAATGGATAAATGAAAATAAGTTTAGAATAAAATACAGGAAATTCCTTGTTAACTTGAACTTAGATAATTCAAAATCCTGTTAGTTCGTAACTGCACTTTTTAATTGGCCGGGGATATAGAGATTGGTGTGTTAAGGAATTCAGTTAGTTCGAAATACAGCTACTTTAAAATTCTGAATAAAAATTCTGTCTGAACTGTGATACATGTATGTTATCTCATTTGTTTAGATCAAAGTGTTTCCATGCTGTAAGAAAACAGACTAAGAACAACTCTAATCTGGTCACTATGACTTTGTTTCTACAGTAACACATTTTCGGGTTTACAGTAACCCATGGACTATCTTTTTTCCCTCTTATTTCATAAAATATGGCTGGTTTTCAGGATTACAACATTAGGCTATGAGTAGCAGTTTGAGATATTTGTAGGACTCTAGGCTACTACATTTGGGTGACTTACTTTTTGGATCACTTTAAAAATAATTTGATCTACATTTTGAGGAATTCTGCTTTACTTTTTATAAAACCTATCTGGCAACCTGTAAGTTCTCACTGGACAAGTACTGTTTACATGCAATTTATATTATTAATTAACAAAAGTAACATTCTATATACAGTGTCATATTCTGTTTGCTTAATAAATTACATCAGTTACATAACATTTGGCATATTGTACAGAAATATGTACAGTAAATCTTGGATAATCCAAAGTAGCAATTATTTCATCCTTTGAATTTTCAACTAACAAGAATTTCCTATAAACATTTTTATTTGAACATTTTACATGATACTGACAGCTGTTTTCATTTATTTATATCAATTTTATTTTTTAAATAGTATTAAAAATGTATAAAGTGGTTTTAAAAATTTTAAATTTCCCACTTTTTAGTATGTTTTCTCTAAATTCAGTACAATTTTAAGTTTTAGTATACTTTCAAATTTACCCGCAGAAACACTGCTTATGAAATACTGTACACTTCCTCCACCTATTGGCTGAGACAGAATTGAACACTGCCTACTTCTCACTCTATTTTCTTGAAAGAATACAGTATTTATAAGATTGTGTATATCAACTTTATGGGAGTTAAAGGCAGTGCCTACTTTATCCTTGTTTGAAAGAACCATGAAAATGTAAAAATTTTTAACCTCAGTAGGCACAGAATACAAAATGCATGTATATTAGCAAGAAATTGAGTTAAATTAGCATTTCTGCTATAAAATAATACTTTTATCAATATTCCTTTTCCAATTCAGTTTTATAAAATCCAAATTTGCAAACAGTACACTAAACTAGACATACGTATCAAAATCCAGGAAAACATTAATCATTTTGTACTTGATTGCTTACTGTTCTCTCAATTTGTTCTCTGAAAGTTGTGTACTGTATTGTCAAGCAACTTAATAGGGAAGGTATCGGTAACCCCTATGGCCTTACTGTCAAACTGGAGCAGAAGGGTAACACAAATGCACATTTCCTAGATGTCAACTTTCGCCTTGACGCAGACAGAGTGCAAACCAGCATACATTACAAACCTTGCTACATACCAATATTTATTCCGTCAAACTCTGCAGACCCTTTTCCTTACAAGATCTGTGCATTCTGTGCACTAACTAGAAGGGCGTACATGCACACACCATACTAGATGAGAGGATACTGTGGCAGAATTAAAGCACATTGAAAACACAGCAGTAAAGCACAGTTATGGTTGAAGCATGATACATATTGTACAGGTATGCCAACCTACTAACGGCATGCCACAAACACATAGCACACAGGTAAAGCCCAACGACACTCATAATAATAGTAGCAACCAATCACGCGCAGTGGTGCAATACAACCAACACCTAAGTTCCATTTATAAAGAAATTGCTACCCATAAATGCACAAAGATTGCATATAACAGATCTAACACAGTATATGGGCTGTTGTGCAATGACAAAGACAGGACAGAGGAAAGTCAAGCACCAGATGTCTATATGGTTCCTCTCAGAGACCACCGATTCTAGCGAGATCTAGTATACATTGGGTCCACAAAGTGCTCACTAAGCAAAAGAATACAAAAACATGGATATGGATATGGATCGCCAACCAAAGGCATACCACCGTCCTAGCAGCCTATGCCACAGACCCCAAAATACAAGCTGACCAAATAGGGCCAAATTGGTAAAAATGTCAGATCAGGTTCAACACCTTCGCAACCTGGAAGCATTGGAAGTATATAAAGCCGGCCTGGCTGGCAACTGTATTAATGTGAAAGATGCCACCAATATTTCGTATACATGGAGGTGGTACTATGAGAAAAAAGTGTGATCAACACTAGAACATTGCTAACATTTCTATACCAGAAAATACATTGTATTATTTATTGGGGGATGTAACAATATTTTTATCACTTCAGTAGCATGTACAGCAAAAATTAGTTTCCAATTTTTAAATAATTTGGAATTTAAAATAACTTTAAACATGTTCGAATTTCAGTTTCGAATTTTATACTGGTCAATAGCCTGACGAAGACCAAGTTTTTGGTCAAAAATGTTAGTTTTTATCTAAAGCTGTTTGTACTGGGACACAAAAAAAGGTTTTTAATGTGTTGATTTATCCTTCCCAGGGATTGTGCGAGAAGTTGTTTTACTCAATCTGATTCTTATTTTAATCATGAAAAGTCCTGCTACCGAGAGTGCCCTTTCCAATTCAATTGATGTGAGTGGAATCGTGTTTAATGCATTTAAGAGAAGACAAATGTTGTGTGTTTTTTCACCTGTGATCTGGAAGATTATTAGTTTGTTCTTGAGATTGTAGTACTACTTTTGCTCCCTAGTATTCTTGATTTGTCTACTTTGGCTGCTTTAATAGAAACATCAAGCTTATAGTCCAATAATTTGGCAATTTGTTTGGCTTTAATAATTAGGTTTATGAAGAAAAACTTTATACTTGCAGACTTCATACTCATTTGTATCCTTGTCCAATTTGCACAACCTGGCATTACGCAGTTACTGAAGCTACTGGGCATAGTTAAAAATTAAGACAGCATAAGCACAATTATTCCTGATATTACAGGTTCTGACAAGTAAAGAATTTTCAGAGTCCTGCCACAAATAAGCTAAATATTGATTATTGACCATTTGTGACATGCCATAATGAAGAAAAATTTAAAAAACTAATAAGTAGGTTTAAAATTAATAAATACAAATGTATTCTGACAGTTTATGAGTTAATTATACTTTCTATTTGCAAAATTTTCACAACCTTAACACAAAATAAGAAAAAAGTGAACTTTTAAGAAATTTGCGGTATTTCCTGGGACGAGAAGAATTTCCCGGGTTAAAAAAACAACCGGGATCCCAGGATAATGTTTGAGAAGCCCTAGTTGCCACACATTGCAATCATGCCGGCTGCTAAATCTCACTTAACAATATCAAAGTTCTTAAAAAAGAAAAACATATTAAAAGAAAATTTTTTGAACACAGAAATTATCAAAATAAACAAAGTTCACAGAATGAATTTAAACCCTGGCATTGTCATCAGCAAGATTTGGCAGCCATTACTACCAATATAGAAGATAATTTTAAGATGAACTTCCTTCACCTCTTCATTTTAATTCACTGTATTGTAATAAACATCAGACATTCGATAAACATACAGTGAATGCTCTTACACCTTAATTTTAGCCAGTTTTAATACATTTTAACAAAATTATATTTATTTTTACAGGTGTACTGTACCCTTTTATTAACTTTACATTTTATTAGATTCTTTTATTTATTTATTTTTTATTTTTAATGTATTTCAGTTTTCTTTATGATTTTATATGATTTAACAAAAATAATTTTATTTCTATAGGTATACTATCTTATTATTTTAAATATGAAATATAACTCACTGTGTACGGCATTATCAAATACTTTTCTTTCGAGCGCTTTCGACAAATGTATTTCTGTCGTCTGACGATGACAGAAATACATTCGTTGAAAGTGCTCGAAAGAAAAGAAAAGTATTTGATAACGCCGTACACAATGAGTTATATTTCGTATTTATAGTAAACTTGGCGTGAACATCATACTAGACTTTACTTATTATTTTACTAATATTTTACTACATTTATTTATTTACTTCTTTCTTAATATTAACTTTTTATATTTTTTTCAGTTCTACTTATATTACCCATAGTTTTAATAATTTAGTTATTCCAGCTGTCACTATGATATTAGGTAATTATATTTATTGAGAAAACTTTTGTACACGTATGTTAAATATATTTTAATACATTCTGTAAATTTTTATATAATTTTTTACCAATATATTTAACAAAATAGGACTGAAGAGGAGCATTAAACCTGAAATGCACATCCTTTTAAATTATAGAAAATAAACCTATTTTTTCCACTCAAAAAGAGTTCCTGTGTGATTTGTTTTCAACAGCAACCTTGTGCTAATTCCAAAGGGAATACAACCTTAAGCTCTTTAATTAATCAAAAAATAAATATTTTCAAAGGCTTTTAGTAATCACTAGGTAGCTTGATAGTCCAATTAATGTTAACTCACTCAAAATTAAAATTTTAAAAATTTTTAAAAAGCAGGCAAATTTTAAAACAAAAATTAATGAAATTACTAAAAAAATTTAAATAAATTTAAATTTGATTATCTTTTGTGGGAAACAATGCTAAAACAATTTCAATAATTATGTTGCAATAGAAAAAAAGAGTTGTAATTAATTTTAAAAATTAAGGGTTCAAAAATGCAGGCAAAATTAAGTAAATAATAATAAATTAATTATTAAAAATAATTATAAAAACTAAAAATAATTAAAACCCTGGCCTTTACACCGAAACCAAATTAAAAAATAAAATCAAAACACACAGAAAAATTATTCAAAATAATATAAACTAAATCCATATATCTGTATTATAACCAAAGTTTATTATTCAAAAATTAAACTTAAGAATAGTTGCTACTGGTGCAAGCAAATAGCCATCTCTTCAACTCCAAGTCTAAGTCAAAAGTGAAGTCTTTTTGTCTCCTATTCCTACACTTCCTTCCCTTGTTAACCCTTTCTACTAATTAATGCAAAGTCCACAGAGGAAGTTAATGAGCGGCCCTTTTAAAGAAAAAAATTGTAAACCCCACTTGCAACCTGATATGACCTATTTACACACTGCTTCTTCGTATAGTGCTGGTTTCAGTTTTAGTGGGAATGGGGAACATTTTGCTTTTAATATGAAGCAAAATGTTAATTTTTTTATATACAAATTTTCAGGTTTATATCTGTTTACGACACTAGAATAAAATTTAGAACAGAATCTACAAATCTGAACTATGTAGAACATTTATCTGATTGGTTGTTGCTGCACTCATGGTATTGGCTGTTTACATATCAACAATACTCTTATATTTGAAGTAACATAAGAGCTTTGTTGACATTGTGTCAGTTTCTCTATAATTTACAGCCCATGCATTTTTGCTGGCTTTATATATTTCCATTTTTTCCAAGTACTTTAGATGAGCTCTTTCTCAGGTGTGATCTATTAGTTGTCCATTATTGAGTTGAGCCTGGCTGAACCTGATTGTAAGTTGCAAATGTTGCCAATGCTGTGGTTAAAAGGCCTTCATGACTCTCTTGATATTCCTTTATTTTGTATGTTTAAGGAATGTCATGGCCCATGTAATTTGTAAATTCTGTTTTAAATTTTATTCTAAGTTGTTAATAGACATAAACCTGAAGATAATTGCTAAAAGCAGTTGAAAATGTTAGTTTTTGATTAAAGAGTTTAATGTTTTGCTGGATTTTAGGTTATTTGCTGACTCTTAATCCAAATTTGTCTGTTGCTTCTGATGTAACTGCATTACTATTATTATTAGATTAATAAAACTACCTGTTGCCTACAAAAACTTAAAAATTAGTTCATAGACTCCATAACGCCAATTGCATATCAGTAAAATTACTGTATTCCTTAAATTTCTACATGTTCATCTACGAATTTTGTTTTGAAAAAACACAACTCAAGACAAATTTATGTTAACAAAACTAATTTTATTCACATACATTTATTCAGTATTTATTGCATATTAAAGTAATTTATATATCACTGTCCTCCATGATAAACCTGAGAAACACCTGTTCATTTTCTGTTTGGCTCTTATGAATCAACACTGGGTTTGATGCTCACAATTTCCCACATACAATGCTTCTCAGTGCTGTTTGAAGCATTAGAAATGCAACATTTCTCGAAAGAATGCTGCAAAACTTTTTCTGGGTTTTACATCCAAATATGTACAATGTTACTGTAGTAGACTAACATAACTGAGCTAAGTTGACTTCTTAAGTGCTTGATATTGTAAACATTGGATAAAATCATTAAAATGATGCAATGGAATTAATGACAGAGAAATAAAGTACAGTAGTTGGCACTAGAGATCATTAATGAATTGGAACTGTCAACTAAATAAGGGAACAAAAAATTTTCCATCCTGATTTTTCTAATGAAATTCGATTTCAAAAGATAAAAAATGAAGAGTGATAAATACAGTATTTACATGTTAAATGTCAGCCAGAATATCATCATGAGAAGTGTCACATTAATGTCCATATCCTTACTTTTAATATTTATGATTTGTTATCATAAAATATATATATATAAGTGTATATATACAAAACTTTAAGATAAATACAAAAATACAATCACAGAAAGATAAAATTTTCTACAAAAAACAAAATTCAATCTTAAGCCATTTAAGAAATGTCAAATCAGAGATGTTTCTTTAAACAAAATTATGAAAAAACGCGTAATGCAAGAATAATATACAATTACCACCCTATCTTTTAGCTCATTCAATAGGATCAACATTATATGATTCACATTATTTTTCCCCATTACATTATTTGATTAGAATCAAAATGACAAATGCTTTAGCTCTTCATTTAACTATTAATAATTTCCATACTCCCAATAAAATCATTTAAATATTCGGTAATTATAAAAGAAACAAAGGTAATTTGTAGATAATGAAGTATTCGTGGAATTACATTTACTTTAATACTTTTAATTTAACAAAAAAACAATGCAAAATGATTACGCAATTACCTCCCGAATTCGAGTTTAAAAATTAAAAAGATATATTAAATATAACTTACGTAATCACCAAAAACCTTTCAGAATATACTAATTCATAACGTTGTATCATTTATTACACTTCCACTAAATTTCATTTTTGATTACCTGCCTAGACACGTGGACACCATTTCCAAGAATCATGTGCCATCTGGCGATAAAATAATTTTAAAATTATTTATTATTTATTATTATTATAATGAGAAATGTTTATACCATAATAAATTTTAGAATATTTCTTATCGAACAATTTTATTTTAAAATGAAAAATTATATTTTAGTAAACTTTAATTTTATTTATTTATTTTAAGTTTAAGGTTATTTATCGGCAGGTGGCGCTTGATAAATAGTTGCGTGAGCACATGTGCTTGTTTAATAAGCCGGTTAAATTTTGTTTATAAAAGTTTAATTCCTGTTTTTAAAATTAATTGTTATTATTGAATACATATGCAAATGTCTTATTGCCGTCAGTACGGTTAGTAATATTTATACATATATAAGTGATTATTAAGAAAAAAATAATTTTTATATTATCATTAAATATAAATCTTATTTTCAGACCTTGCATCAAAAGTTTAAGATTTAAATAGTTAGAAGCTTGAAATAAATGTATTAAATAGAACATATTTTTCATGTTCGACATTGAATGAAATACAATATATTTTAATAAATTGTTTATGAATTTAATCATATTTAACAATATAATTAAAATTTTTATAGAATAATGTTCATTTAAAAAATCAATTGGTAAAGTGGCTAAAAGAAGAAAATTTAAAAAATTATATATACAGTGGGTGATCGGTTAACAAACGGTTCAGACTACAAACAAATTGGATAACCAACACTTTTGTGAAAAATTTTTATATTCGGATAACAAACACCTCACAGAACAAACACAAGAAGAAGCGACATAAAATAATGAATACCAATTGGTCATCCCTTGTCTGCGGGCAACAATTCAAAACTTTTCGGAGCATGGGAGACGTCGACATTGACGATCAACCCAGTATATACTGATCAGTTAGTATTCCTCCAAACTTTGAAACTCTCCCTTGCAATTCCAACGTTTTATTTTTCTGACAGAAACAATTCTTTTATAGTATTCGTGCGACTGTCAGGCAGGCAATCTTTAAGTTTTGCATCAGTTTTTATTTTTGAAAGGTGAGAGTATAATAGCAAAGGTAGAGAGTAGGCAGAAGATGTCTGATGTTGCTGGGCAGTATGGCTTGAACAGGTCTACAGTAGGCTGCAGTTCAATCTTATCTAAGAAAGAAAGATACTGTATAATCAAGAAGATTCAAGCAGCTAAAGGAGTAACAAAAATCACATCTGAGAAATAAAGAACATTGAAGAGCTCATAATGGAATCTGAAATTGATCTGATGACAGAAGAACACCAAGAAACTTGGCAAGATATGTTTTCTTCTGAAAAAAAGGATTAATGCCGACATCTGCTATTAAAGATCTTTTGAAGAATCCCACTTCTTCAAAAGATGATGTCAGAACAACGGTTTTAGAATAGCATCCAAACCAGGTGGAGGTTAATAGGTTTAGGGATCTCTACAATTACAATGCTATTAATTACTTCTGAAAAATTCTGAAGAAGAGAGAAAAGCAATCCACATTAGACAGATACTTTAACCCTCACAAACAGAAAAAAACATGACTGATAAAAATGCAAGTCTGGTATATATGTATTTTTATTATTACATATAAATAAATGTAGAAGGAAAGTATATAATTTTTTATTTGTAGGGGTCTCCAGAATGGAGTAATCAAATTCCCATAGAAATCTATGGTAAACGTAAACCAATAATTGGTTAACGAACAATTCGGATAGCAAGCAAAGTCTTGGAATGGATTATGTTCTTTAACCAATCACCCACTGTATATTTCATTCGTTTATATTTAACTTACATATTCACTTTAAAAATTTACAAGGAAGTTGTGATATGTAAAAGGGCTTGCAAAAATAATAATAATTATCCTTTGATTGATGACACTATTAAAATTAATTATGTCTTTGTCATAATTAATACAACTATATATTTTTTCTAATTACAATTAATTTCCACTAATGCCACCTCTAACTGTTGATCATTTTTTCAGAACATTTCAAATAAGAATGCATTCAAAATAACAGTAATAAACAGATCACCTTGTGACTCCAACAGTAGATTTAAATCTACTGTTGGAGTCACAAGATGTTCTGTTTATTACTGTTTTTTATTCTGTGGTTAGATCTTACTTACTTATTTAAAATAACTTCCAAACAACAGTTACTCCCAACAATGACACTAAAAATCTTACTTTTTAATCTCTGAACAACAGTTACTGCTTTCAAAATTACATGCAGAAAGTAATAATATACTGTATAAAATTAGTCATTATTGATAAGATGTCTACTTTGGCTACTGGATTTTATGTGGCTAATAAATCTAGCTGTAAATGTAAAAAATAAATTTTTTTAAGAAACATCAAGGCTAACTGTTTGACTTTGTAGACATTTACAAAAGTTCTTCTTGAACATTCAGAGAATATCTTAAAACACTGATGTAAATTGACCTCTTATTATATTTATTACTTATGTTATTTCTAAAGAAGGAAAAGTATTCTTTGTTGGCAGAAATGATTAAAAAATTTCAACACCAAGGACCATGCTTTAGATGTTTTTAAGAAAATTTGAAAAAATTTTATAATTTTCATCACCAACAGAATACACATCTCATTTTTACATATTTTAACATAGATTGTAGTCTAAATAACAGCAAATGTAAAAGCTGGAACTGTACAACAGTGAAACTAACATCTACAGTAGAGCGTCGAAAATGGCGTCAATTGGGGACTGGGGTCATTCCAATTAGTCATTTGTTCCAATTTCCGACTTTGTACGAAAAAATATATTAACCTGTCCGATGTTCAAATTTTTCTCCGTTGCGTATCGCTTCCTGTTGAATTTTTCTCCGTTGCGTGTCGCTTCGTGTTGAATTTTCGTCGATTTTAAGCCTAACGAAAATTTTTATAATAATCATCGAGGCTATCGTATCGTTAAAAATTATTTCTGCATTTTGTACAAACAAAATAAATATATTGAAGAATATAAAAAACATGAAAATTATACTTTAGAAGTAAATCTAGTATCAAAAACGTTCGATTCAGCACGACACAGTCTGACTGAAAATCGTTCCAATTTCCGGCCATTTCAATTACCGACGTTCCAATTAATGACGCTCTACTGTATATGCAATTTTCTTCAAATGACTGAAATGCCCTAACGTTTTCAGCCACAATTTAGAGGCCCTCCTCAGGAAATAAATAAAAAAATAAATCAGTTCTATCATTCAGTGGAGAATACTAGTATTCTCTGTCAAATGATAGAACTGTTTTTGGTTTATTTCCTGAGGAGGACCTCTAAATTGTTGGTTCAATGACTTCATTTTTGAGATATAAGGTCATAGCATGAGCATGTGCGACAAAGTAATATTGCACTAATCATGAGATGTTCCATGGTCACTAGCACATTTTCTATGAATTTATAGAAGGCATTTTGCTATTTTCCATTAATTGTGATGAGGAATCCAAAAATGTAATGACTTTATTGCTAACAGGAAAAGTAAGACTTTTCCTGTTAGCAATAAAGTTGTGTTGGTCATATATATAACTCCATTTGAGGAAAAATTCTGAATGAAAGTAATGTTACTTCCGTTCCAAATTGGAAGTTCATTTATAGTTAATCTGGGCCTCCTGCTTTAAGCTTTCCACATCTGGTCTGACTTACATCTATCTAACTCCTTTCTCGAGATTAAGGAAGGGCAGATAAATAGGTGACAGTAGGAATTTATAGGTCTACAATTTTTTCAAGTTGCAGCCCCATAATTTTTCCATAAATGCAACATTTACACACTCCCACATAGTTTATACAATCTGTTGCCAAAATTTTAAAAAATTTATCATCACATAAAAGCAATTATTCTTGCATTTTTACAAAACTTTTTTTATTTAAAGAAGTCATATCAAGTCCTTCAGACATTACGATTAGCAACTTTGATCCTGTGGGGCCATCACAACCCATCCAACACGGAGCACTTTTCAAATATTAACAATAGACTGGTAATAATTAGTATTTGTTGACCATCCTCTCTTCCAGGAAGAAGTCAATGACTACTTTTGGTCTAATTAACTTCTACTCCCTTCTGCAACAGTTCCTTCTTTCTATCAAACCAGCAATATGGTGGCATTCGAATAGGAAAATTACATAATACAAGGTTGTCAGCACAATATATGATTTATGTGAGGATGCCAAGTTTAAATATTTGGTCTGTTTTTCCAAAATTTGATTGTTGACAGATTACCATTTGATATTTGGCTGTGAATGGTACAGTTTCTTAGAGTTAACATTAGAAAATATTACAATATATGAAAAATTTAAGATATATTTTCAATTCCTGTCTACTTGACCATTGAATTTGTGCCATTTCGTACTATCCAAGTATTGCAATAAATGTGACAATGAAATAAAAAGAGTTTGGTTATTTAAGTTTAAGAAACTGTACCATAACAAACATTAAAATGAAAACCTAATGGTTTTCATTTTAATGTTCGTTATATTATAGTATTTGATTTATATTTACAAAGGATATCTTATGTAAGGGTTTATCACCGAATGACCCATCTAATGCATTTTAAAAATTCTTTATTCCTCTACTGTACACAAATTAATGAATTTTTAAAATGTGATGTTAGAGTGGACACTCAAAGTGATAAACTCTTATGTAATATACCTTTTGTAAATATAAATCAAATACTATAATAAGGTTAGATGTACGAAATAACCTTAATGTTTGTTTTTATTTTTTGTCCAGGAAACGCCAGGTTCACCTGCTAGTAGTCATATAAACTGTAATATAATTAATATGAAACAATTCATTTTTTCATAATTAAAGATTAACTGAAATTGGACATATTATTAATTAGTATTATCTTTTTATCTACAGATCTTAAAATTGATGTTTGCTTTATTTTTTCATACTGTTGAAGATGACAAAGAACTGTGAACTTTCTACATAATTCAACATTTATAGCATCACATTCTAACTCACAAAATAATTTCTACTTTTTCATAAATAGTGAGACATTTTCTTTTGATTTACTAAGATTTTGATTTGGCTTCTTTTATTAACTTCAATCACACAGGGATACATTAATTAAATACTGTATGTAGACATTATTATTGTATTTGGAAATGCATTTTGGGTCCTGTTAACCCATCTTCAGCCCTTTTTTACAGATAGTATCATAAAAGTATAAGAACTGCTATGTTTTACCTAAAGAAAAAAAAAGAAATATATCTTTAAACTGAAAATGTGATTAGAATATTTCTAAGAGAGCCTATCCAGAAAAAATTGTATAAAGATACCAATTTTGATAGACAACAGCAAATATCAGCTAAAAACGGATATGTGTTTACATTATTACCAGAGTCAAAGAATTAATTGTTTAATTAATAACAGCAATGCTTGCACAGTGTTTTGTGTTCTGAAAACTCTAAGTTTAATTTTATTACATCTTAGATGCTTTCTATATATTGATTCCTGCAGAACTCCTATACCAACTTGTATTTTTAAAAATATTTAAAATAATCCAACGACGAGTTGCTTAACTTTCTTGGAAACATTTAAAATTTTGGTGGTACCATCTGTTGTCATATTTAATTTAAAAACTTTTTATATTTTTAACTATTATAAAATAGCAAAAAGCTTAATTTTGAGAGTAGGGATGAGTTTTATAAAAAATTGTAAATGCTAATAACGAATAAAATTGCCATTAAGTCTTGACCCTACTGGAAATACACATGATCTCCATGATCTCCCCACCCCCTCGACCTTTAACCACCAAAATTTAATAGCATCAATCCCAAATTTCAGAAATTTTCGACAAAAAGCACAGGAGTTATTAAACTTCAGATAGGATGAACAAAATTGTACCTCCCCCCCATACACACCTAGATCCATATATACAGAAATTACCACTGATTTTTTTTTTTCATTTCTCATGTTTCAAATTGTCCTAAGTCCAAAAATTAAAAATCTGGGGGGAGGTATTTTTTGCTGGATTGCCATACTTTGTTATAACAGCCGGGAAAGTAAAAGTACAAATCATAAGTTAAAAATTATGAAATTTTTTTCGTGTAAAAATAATCAACTTCTTGAATTAAAGACTAAGTTTATTACATAGAGTGGGATTGGAAAAAGATGTCTCAACGACTTTTATAATTTTTGGACATGTGATTTTTACTTAGATTTCTTAAAAAATCTTTTCTTATTTATTTATGGAATGGTAGTACAGTACTATAATATTGTAAATTTAATATTTACTTTTTTGAATTACTATTTTAAACTCTTTTTAATTAATCTAATTTAATCCAAAAATATAAAGGGAGGTGTAAAAAAATCTTTCTTTATATTTGTGATATTAAATGAATACAGTGAAACCTCTATCGTTTTTGGTAGGACTTGGGGGGAAAAACAAGTGACACAGGAAATTTATGAGGTCAATGTTTTTATTGTGTATTTCATATGAAACATGTATTTACCAGTGATATGCCTATATGATGATTTTCTGTAATACTAAACAATACGGCACTTACGCACAGATGTGCATTTATTCTACATTTTAAAAAAATTGTTAATACTGTAATTTGTTCTGTTTTATTTTGGTAAGAATTTCTAATGTATTGATATATCAGAGGCAGCTGATCAGAAAAATTTGAGTGTGTAAAAATGCAACTAGTTATACGGTAAACAACAACAATATAATGTGTATTCACCATCATTAATAAATCTGAAGATGTCTATGTCAGAATAGAAGATTATATGGAAAAGCATGTTGTAATTTTTCTGGTAACTAGTTGAAAATAAATTTTTGTATGTCACAATCTTCATTTGATGCATATAATTTATAGTGGAAACCATCTTAACCATTTTCAGCTCTCTGAACCTCACTGCACTAGTGCTGAAGTTGCTAACATAAAGCAGGTATAGCTTAACTCTCTTTTAACAAAGCAGCTTTAAGTGGTTTTACTAGAAAAAGCATTCAATATGTACAATAAAATAAAATACATTTAATTTCTGTATAAATAATCATAAGAATTATCCAGGAAAAGACAGTAATCTGTCTTTTGGTATGATTACAATATCATAGGATAATAAAATATAGTACTATACTATTAGATAAATACAGTATATTAAGAAGGGCTGTTAGGGGAATTGGTTTAGTTTCTTATACAAATGTTAGAGTTTAACTTCTAAATATGATGTGCTTTAATTTAGTGCCCTATATTGTGGGTAGAATGATTTATGCAGGATAATGTTTTTCTTTCGGTTGAAATATAGAACGAACATTGTGGAAAAATGAATGATGCAGGAATGAAGACTATGTGAAAAATTAGCATTATATATACATATATGTATGTAGGGTAGATGTACCAGTTTTGGCCAGTGTAGTACCAGTTCTGGCCAGAAAACAAATTTAACTTAAAAATATAATCACAAATGAAACAAACTTTTATTGTTAACTGTGTGAACAGTTAACAATAAAAGTTTGTTTCATTGGACAGATTTGAATATGTGGTGATTATATTTTTAAGTTAAATTTGTTTTCTGGCCAGAACTAGTACACTGGCCAAAACTGGTACATCTACCCTATGTATATATAATGCTAATTTTATATATATACATATATATATAGGCCCTTATTTGGGACTGGGAAAAAACTGATAAATGCAGGAAAATGGGAATGATAGATTGCGGTTTCACTGTATATACTTTTCAATAATGCTTGCTTTGTTGTTATACTGAAACATTTTGCTTTGTTATGAAGTAGAATATTAATGTTGGAAACAGAAGATTTTCAATATCCTAGTTCTGATATTTTTCTAAATATCCTAGTGTTAAATATAATATTTAATAATATAATCTTTAATTAAATTCAAAATTATTGTTAAAGGTAAAGATCAAGTTATATTTGTGACTAAAGAAGATCATGAGACACCCAGCACTGTAACTTTACCAATCAGTTTAGATGATGAGCAAAGAGGTATTTTTTAGAATAAAATAATTTAAATGCAGTTTTTGTAAGAATGTTTAAAAAAATATTTTACTTGTTACTTATATTTTAAAATGTTTAAATATTTCATCAGGTTTGATACTTCCGAATGGTGAGATAAACTGGAGTTGTCCATGCCTTGGAGGAATGGCAACAGGTCCCTGTGGAGTAGAGTTTCGGGAAGCCTTCTCCTGTTTTCATTATAGCAAAGCTGAACCTAAAGGAAGTGACTGCTTTGAAAAATTTGGTGAAATGCAAAGTTGTATGTCACAGTATCCAACCGTATATCCACAATCAAATAATAAGGAAGAGGACGAAGATGACGACGACTTCGAAGTGTCCGAAAATAATAATCAAGACAATGTAGTATCTAATGATGATAAGTTATCGAGTTTAGAACAGAAATCAGACAGTACTCAGTGATTTGGAGTTATAGTATTTTTTCATGAGAAATTATATTGTTTTTGAAAAGATATATTAAGTAAAACATGTGGTTATAGATATTTAAAATAATAATATTTTATGGATAAAATTTAAAAATTAATTCATCTATATATATCAAAGTAATTTCTAATATATATAAAGATGAAAATTATTAATCATAAAAGAATCAATTTTTTAACATCCAACATAGAATACTTATTTATATATTATCTTAAAATGTATTATAGACAAAAAGTTTCAAATAGAAAAAATTAATTGAATTTTACAATGAAATGCATTGTAATTTCATCATTAAAGTGTGTATGATGTTCCCACTGTTAGAAAAATTTCCATTTTTATGTATAAAATTTTACAGAATTAAATAATTTTTTTTTCTAAATTCTTTACAAAGAATGATTTTAAATTAAATGAATGCTTATATTAAAAAAAATATTTTGCATCTAAGTATACTTCTGTGCTTTTATGTTTATCTAATGCAAATGGACCATTTCAATAAAACAGCAGAATCTCTATGTTTTCAGAAGGGTTCTTCAAAATCGAGTTATTAACTACAAGGACTCAGAAATTGGTCTTTTCCAAGATTGGGAAAAATAATCTAAAAAAGTTTAAGAAGAGAATTCATAAGTTGAAAATGTGAATATTTTCTTTTAACTATTTGAAGTCAAAATTTTTATGTTTTTACATTATCCATTATTTTTATTCTTATTATCACATTGCTTCATTTATCATATTTTGTCACCACACAATTTTTTTGTTTTTGCTCTTTCTATCTTGTGGGCACTAAGAGGGTATGTTATCCATACTCATCATGTGTTTGGCCAAGCCCACAATGGGGACCACCAGTGGTGAGGGATGGAGTTTGACATATTTGGGACATTGTCTGCGACAAATTCCAGATTTGATCTCAGGTCCTCCAAAACAATAGGCCAATGCCTTAATAACTTTGGCATCTGGCCAGTAAAATTATTCTGTTATGGACATTAACATAGCAGATAAATTTTTTGATACTCAAGTGTTTAAAGAATAGCATGTTTTGATATGCATATACTAGTTGTTCCCAGCAAAATATTTGTTATAAAGAATTGTTAAATTACAAATAAAGAAGCAAATAAATTTATTTATATAGAATAAAATTTATTAATGTAAGACTTATAAAATTTCTTTATGTAGAATATTTGTGTCTACACACCTTCACAGTTAGGATTCATTTCTGCATTTAATTGAACATAGTTTTTCGTTTTTTTCTTATGTAACTGTAAGAATTCTCAGCTTAGATGCTATTTTATTCAAAACAAATGACTTCAGTCTTCCTGACCAAACTTTAATATACAATACACTTTGTTAATTGCATAACATTATTTCATTGATTTCAGATTATTTTAACTTGAGAAATTATTTTCTGAAGCATTTTTATACTAGATGGGTGTAAGTTCAATAACCAGAATGGCAAGGAGGAGTGTCATTAAAGCAAAAAGAGTAAAATTAGACATATTTTTGTTTCTAATTATTCTAAATGAAACAGTAAAATAGATACAATAGGCTTAATCTACATCAAATAAGCCTCAAAATGATGTATAAAATGTAAATGTAATTCACCAAGTTTGATATATATTGTCGTAGTGTCCTCCCAGTTATTCAAGGTAAATCCACTCAATTCAACTCAAGCATTTGCAAGAAAAGTGAGTTTAACATTTTCTGTTTCTTATTATCCATATAACATGATACAACAGTAGCATAGCCAGGTGAATAAGATGTCTGACTTCTATACTTTATGTTGCAAGTTTGACTCTCACTTTTTTAAGTGTTTCTCTAATGTGCATTAAAATGGATTACTGCACACAAAGTATTTTTCTAATTTTAATGAAGAAAATTAGTATTTAGCTATTTAACTAGGGATGGGGGAGTTGGCAGAAAAATGTGATTCCTGACTGTAACATTTTGACAAAAATATAACATTTAAGAAGAATGTTACTATTTAGGATTTTTTTAAAATTCAAATTGTTTATGAACTGAAAAACAATTTTTAGTTTTTTTGAAATCTGGAATATATCTTCAAGTTTAATCTCAAACCCAATATTTAATGTTATAATTAGACTTTAACTATTTATAACTTATTTGTCAGTTAATAAAATAAAACATAATTACTCATTAGAAAAGTTTTAGCATTAGAATTGTATTTTACATACTTTGACCTTGTAAACATCAAAACAATGGCATTAATTTTTTTTTTGTTTTTTCAGATGTCAACACGATGTAAGGAGTTTTCTGACTCCAAACTCCAAATCTCTGATTATAACATTTATTTGCTATGCACTTTAAACAATGTATTCACAACTCGCACAATCAGTCCAGTAGTATGAAATCCAGACACTGTTTTTGGCCTACTCCAAAGGCCTTCAGGAACAACAGAGTTCTAAAATAAAATGCTTGAACCATGGAATATGTAGTATGTTCCTTGGAACCAAACATAGATATAAACTAAAAATATAACGCATTGTGACTTAGTCACCATTAATTATATTTTTAGTTTTACCATTATACATAATAATAACTGAAGAGGGGCATATGGCCCAAAATGCATATCCTTTGTAAAAAAAATAGAAAATAAAAAGTCTAGCAATAAGTTGCATAACTTTCCCGGCTTTTATGAGATTTTATTTTAAAAATAATGGTTAATGTTACCCTAGGTATATTAAATGCTAGCAACAAGTAAATTCTTCTTTAAGTCTGATCCCTCTTGAGATATGACATGTGACCACCCTCTCTCTCTTCATCCCCTTGACTTTTCACAATCAAAATTTAATAGCATCAATGCCACTTATATACAAAGTACCGTGCCAAATTTTATTTCTTTATTCACCCTGTCCTGAAAGATTAAGCAAAATAGATGCCAACACACAGTCAATTTTTTTGCTGTTTTTATTTTTTTGGATTCAGGGCTCTCAAAACGGAGATTTGCAAAAAACTCTGAGAGTCAAATTTGACGTGATTCCATTACCTTCCCTTATGTATACATAACAGTCGGGAAAGTGGAATCCACTTTTTCCGTCAAGAATGTTCCTGTGTGGTAAGTTCTCAATAGCAATTTTATGCTTGGTTCCAAGGAATATCCAACCAATTGAGAAAACAGCAAGCAATCAAGTACCATGGAATATATACTTCAAACATCAATTGTATTGAAGTTGAAATTTAAAACTGATTATATCATCACAAGACTGAACAATTATTAAATGCTGCCTTACAAGGAAGTAAAGCCTGTTATGATGCTTTTCTTCCTTGTAGTTGATACAGATGCTCTTCATATCAACCTTAAAAATCTGTGGGGCTTTTAGATTCCCAATCTTCTCTGATTACATGATCGTTCTTAATGGAGTGGGGCTTGTTGAAACATAGGAACTACATTGTCCTTTGACACTTACACCAAGAGGGTAGTAGTGGTTTTTCTGTGTTCAATCATATGTGTGCTTCTTATTTCAATAATGACTTTTGCTCAAGCCAAACTAAGTCCCTATTGCATCTGTTGTCTTGCAGGAGAATCAAATATATCCCTGAGGTCTTCCCATTCCTCAGCATAGAGAAACTAGTGAGGAAGGTGTCTTTGCACAATCTGGTTGCTCTTGAGATTGGCTATCTGCTTGTATAAAGTGGATAAGCACTGATCACACCACATTACTAACTGGTCCTCATCCTTTATCCCCATGTATCCTGAGTCTTTCTGTGATATGAGACCTAATGTAATCAGCACTGCTAATGAGACACTTAGCATGCACCTATGGATTTTCCATCTTCTGAATACTGACTAGTTCAGCTTCTGTATTCTCTCTAGAAATGCAATGTATAGGCCCAGTCTAATATAATGGCAGTCTTCAGAGGACTCTGCAGACTGTCATTATAATACAGAGGGTCTTGGGAGCTGGCCAGGAAGTAAATTGGATAGAAATCAGGCTTATGGTAGACTGTAATTTGGAAACTATCCACACTGAAATTGATTAAGAGATCTAGGAAATGCACCTTCCTGTCACTCATCTGGTTAACTTGTAATGTGAGCTTGTATAGTTTGTCATTTGTGAACCTTACAAAACAAAGCCTTGAGAAGTGGTTTTCTCTTTTGTAAAGGCTGATGTTTGGGAGGAAAGTTGAAAAGACCTTCTGCTTAATGAGGGGTATTACAAACTCACACAGATACCCAAAACAGGACTCCTCTGGATAATTCCATTGTTGTAAAAAGATGTTGAAATTGAACTGAAAAAAAGATGGTGCTTCTCTTGTTACTCAGCTCTAAAACCTGCCGTAGAGAAGCACAATTGTCAGCTATCTAGAGAAGGGTTGCGGAGTCGGTAAAAAAAACACTCTACTCAGACCCCTGATAATTTTAGTAGGCTGACTCTGACTCCGGCAAAATAAATAAAGTCATTTTATGGGAGGCAGAGGCGCTCATAGGGGGTTACCCTAATCTGAACCATAAGAGGAGTCATAGGCATTTACCCAAATACTTTTATAGTTAGTATTTTTAACATTTAACTTACATTAATATTTATTTGTATAAAAAAATTCATTTTTAACAAATATTTAATAAGAGGAAAAAGAGGAAGCGATAAAATTCTACATCTACATATCTTTATTCCACATAAACGTTGCGAAAAGTTCACTGAGTTCAGCGTTATATCCACGTTTGCTTGTCGCAAGTACTTTCGACAAGCAAACGTGGATATAACGCTGAACTCAGTGAACTTTTCGCAACGTTTATACGGTCTTTGGTGTGAATATTGTCGTACCGACATTTAAGAGATGGAAACTGCGAAAAACCTCTTTTACAACTTGCTGAAACTTTATTCCACAGCTTTCGCACTTCAATTTCACTTTTCCAGAAAAGTTAGTCCAACTAAAAAGTGTGCAATCTAGCTACTTCAGCAGCTCTTTGTTCAGAAAAAAAAATATATACACTCTGATCAATTAGTCTGGCTCATTCAGAAAAACAGTACTTATTTAGAACAGGGATAATAAAAGAATGAATCAAAAATATTCAAATTCAATTGGGTCAAAATAATTTAACTACTAAACACAAATACTACAAAGAAAACTATTGATACATATTTAATAAATTAAATTGTTGCATTTAAAATAAATGAATTATAACAAAATACAAAAATGTTTTAAAAAATTATTAAATATAAAATAAATTTTCTTTCATTCAATAAAAAAAAACTAAATTAAATTTAAAATGTCAGAGTCTTCACATTTTTTCCCAACTCTGACTCCACAGCCCTGATCTAGAGTAAGAAATTCCTCAGAGCATACAAACATGCTTATAACCTCATTGACAGAGACAGATTAAAATTCAAGTTCATGTACCCATTCGGACAGTGCTTTAACAGATGGACCAGATCTTGTCAATTATCAATTGTGAAATCACATTCTGTAATCTTGGGGAGATCAGATTGTGGATCCCAGTTTTCAACTTTCGAGTGGGGAACCTGGCCTTATCCACCACCAGTCTAAGATGATGTCCACTCTTATATGTTTTGGTGAATGCAAACATTAGGGGACATCATTGCCCTGATGTATCCAAGCTGTTTGTGTGCTCTCCAAGATTTATGACGTTTGTAGACCTTATGCAGGAAATAATAGGATATTTATACATTAAAGATCTTTTCATTTAAGAATTATGCATAACAGATTGAAAACTTCTATTAACCAAGTTCCCAGTCTTACCAACTGTTCCACATTGTTGAATATTCAAAATCTGTATTGAACTTTAGAGAGAATAAATCCAGTATGTGTTTCAAGAAAGTCTTGTTTAGAATAAGCTATTTAAGCTTTTTATCATAATAAGTTCTAACATTTGCTACAAAATATTTTATTTACTTATATATATACAGGGTGGGCCAGCGAAAACGAAACGGCAGAGTGTTCGTGTTCGTCCAAGCAAAGCGCTCGGACAGGTCGATCTTTTGCTCGAGGGGACATCTTTTGCAATAAAGTTTTTGCGATTCTGAATACAACAGACAACAAAAAATTTTAAAAACTCATTTATTTTGTATTAACTAAACAAACATTTATTTCGAAAAAAATGTTGTTTAGTTAATATTCAGAATCGCAAAAACTTTATTGCAAAAGATGTCCCCTCGAGAGTAAAATAGACCTGTCCGAGCGCTTTGCTTGGACGAACACGAACACTCTGCCGTTTCGTTTTCGCTGGCCCACCCTGTATATATATATATATATATAGCCAAAAGTATGTGTTATAAGTGTATAACTATCAATTCAAAGGAAGAAACATTAGATTTCAATAAAAATTTCATTAATTTTAAAGTATAATGTGTATTGATATTATCTAAAGGTTTATTTTTTTTTAATTATTTTACAGAAGTTATCATCCCCAGCCAAAAGCAATTCAGAAATCAACTAATTAGCATGCATTACCTCTGATAAATATGATTTGATTTTTGTGAGGAATATAAAAATTACATATACTGTTTATTTTTTTCAACTATAACTTCTCTAAACAAATGTATCAGTTATCTGGTTGGTTCTGTATTTTTCAAATTGAAGACCTAAACATTCTACTATCGTACACCTATCAGTTATTTCTTAATTAATCTTAAGAACAGTTAGCTAGAATGAAAATTGAGAACAGATATGGAAAGCTTAGGGACTTGAGGCCCCAATTAACTATATATGAACTTCCAGTTTATACTGAAAGTCATGTGATTCGATTCAAAATTTTCTCGAATACGGAGTTAAATAGGTGATTGGCATGACTTAATTATTATCGAGCGAAGTATAATGTACAAAGGCAAGACACCATTAAAGCTTTCCATATTTGGTCTGAGTTTAGGGGACAAAGATTCCAATCAATGGAATTTCAGACTAGGCTGAAAGTCATATGATTTCTTTTTAAATTAAAAAAATTATTAAAAATTGCAATCAAGCATTGTGTTGTCACAACAAATAAATGCTTGTTATACTTAATATTCGTTGCTTGCTTGTTACCATTCTGTTTACAGTTACAGTCAAACCTGTTTCTATGTGGTCTTTTTTTGTGCGAATTTTTTTGTAGGATTTTTTATTTGTGCGGTATAGTTGGCGACTAGTCTCGTGCGATTTGTCATGTCTCACGTTGACTTATTATAGCTAAATAAACTTATTATAGTAATATTATTGCATGAATATGCGAAAAATGAAATAATTTATTTTTTAAGTCAACAAAACACCACCTGGACAAAAATGTGTAAAACAGACGATAGACGAGACGATGCAGTCAAGTGCTGACATCTGTTGTCAATAAATTCTATTTCGTATGGTTTTGAGTTATTTTCTATGCGAGACTTTTTTTATGCGGTCCCTATTGACCACATAAAAAAATATTTTTTTAATTGTGTTGCGAAAACTATTTTTTATAGCCACTCGTGAAGTTTCGTGCAATTTTTTTATGCAGTCCCTATCCACCGCATAAAAACAGGTTTGACTGTATATAAATGACCATAATCAAACTGCTATTTACAGAATATAACAAACATATGAAATGAAAACTCTATGAATAGAGTCAGAGTTTTATTTTATCAATATTTTAATGCTTTAGTTTACTCTGAATAAAATATAGCCTAGAGCAGGGATGACAAACCTGTTTGAGTCCACATGCCATATAATAAGCATATTTTATCTTTAAAACTGTTTGTGCATGTTGAAGCTTTAGACTGAATGATGATGATTAAAGAAATTAAATGAATGTGCTTTAATTAGAATAAATGTAAAGAAGCTAATTGAAAAGGATGACCAAGTGATAAACTGAAATGATTGAAAAAGCTGATAACATAACATACACACAATTTTGATTGTTTTATGTGCTAGATGATTTCTTCAGATGTACCATAGGTTTCTACCCCCTAGAGAATATATGCAATAGATTACCATTATTTTGTAAAATATTGTATTAGAAACAATGTGGAACTTTCACAAAAGTTATAATTCTAGTATTTTAGAATCAATAAAGTAGTATAAATAATAGTTTAAGAATCAATACAAATAGTTTCTAACTTTGTTAATTACTTTGAAAGTATTTAAAGTTGGGTATTTAAGAAATTAAAATAATAGACATCATTTTACATATCATTACTTATTTTTAGTAAATAAATTACACCGTACTTCATATTAGCAACTTCTACATCCTTACAAATCAAAATTGGTATTTATTCCTGTGCCAACTTCAACTCAGATCTTTACAACAGGATCTATTCAAAATTTATATTTTTAAATACATTTTTCTAAGGTATTTTTTATAAAATTTGAAATTTTTGTACCCCAAATACATTACTTTCCAACAATAGATAATGACACAGTATTACATAAAGCAATTGGCATTTCTTATAAAAAATTAATTTTCTTTGAAATGGCTTGTGCACGTGTTTAAATAGTAATATATATTTTAAAATTAAGGTTTATTCTTTAGATACTATTTGATTATCAAATGCATTTGGTTTGAATATGAAAAGATTAATGTTTTTCATTTTCATACCATAGCATTTATAAAATAATACATAATTTTTTGTGGAATAAATTTTCATAAATTTTAAACTGCATTAAATGTTTTTGAGTGGGTATTTTCTACAGATGCAGTTCAGAAAAAAAAATTATTTGAAAAATTGTTTTTCTTGATATACATTAGCTAATGTACACATATTTGCTGGTTTCTTGTATGCAATTATGCATCTATATCACCAAAGGATTCTGAGCAGTTCTTTCAAATTATTCTGTCTAATTTTGTAAAAAAAAATGTTATTCAATGTAAATTTACTTTGAATAAGTTACTTTCCAACAACTTTTATTAAACTGTAAAACAAATGAGTAATGCAAAATCTTAAAGTGAATAAGGCTTTTATTACAGTAAGGCCTGCTTTGGCAATACTTACCTCAATCAGTTAAAAGCAGCATTAAAAATGAAAAAGAAATGATATTCATATATAAAGCTAATAATTTTGATCTTTGTTTTAATTTTGATTCTTAATTTTAAGAATCTAAAACATTGAAATCAGTAATCGTATATAAATAAGATAATTACTGTATTAAATATTGTAACTCATACATTCTGATAATCAAATAGGTCAGACTGATGGGGAGCTATATCCTAAATGCATATCAGACAGAAAGATTGCTAATCAGGGCAGTGAAGTCAGAGTCATGGAATTTTGGTGTTTTAGTTGGAGTCATCAAAAATCTGCCAATTTCAACACTGTGTGTGAGGGCATGATTTAGTTTAACCACTTTGAAGCTTAATAACTCTTGTGTTAAACTATCCAACTCCGATTCAAAAACCACAGAAGTTATTATGCTTCAAAATTGAGGGCAAACAAAATTGTGCCCCCCACATATTCTAACATCTATACATAGAAAAAATATACTGAATCTTTTGCATATCTCAACATTTCAAGGTGTCCAGAGTCCAAAGGGGGGGTCATTTTTGACCAATCACTACACTTTCCCTGTTATATATAAGCCAGGAAAATAAAAAATTATTGAATACATATTTATATATTGACTATGTCATTACTTAGAGGAGTCTTTTAGCTTTGGAATAAAAAGTTTCTACCTTCTATCTTTATTAGAACTCTATCGAAGCTTTTATTCTTAGGTCATGTCACATGTGATGACATCAGAATTCAGGCCTATTTTGGTAATAAGTTCACCCCTGATCACACTCAGAGTCAGATGGTAAAGCAAAGTCAGTCTGTAGATTTTTAAATGACTCCACAGCCCTGTTGGTAATAAAATACTTCTGAAACAGTAACAACATTAGTCCTTGTATGATTAGTTCCAACAGCAAAATCACAATTAGTGAACAGCTATTTATCATTGAAAACATTAATTCAGGAACATTAAGCTGATGTAATACCTAGTGTTAATATTTTAGTAGAGAATTTGAAAAAGTATTTTTTTTTTTTTTTTTTTTTGGCAGGTCATGTCATATCTCAAAAATAAAGTGGATTTTGAAAAACTTTTATAGAGGATTTTAGGCTTACTTTTAACCCTAAAATCGGTCTCTAAACTATTGGCACCTGGTTGTTATATCTGTATATATTTTCTATAATTATTTTTTAATATATACAGCAAGCTCTCACTTAAATCATTTCATTATAATGTCATTGAGGAAAGATGACAAAATTTCTAATTTACAATTATTATTGTTGAAATTCATTTTTTTATAAACATTAATTCTAAGAGGTGGGAAATAAATAGCGGAAATTCAATTATATCTTGTTTATAACTATCATGTTTACAGTTAATAGTTTTCTATCATTTAGCTTATTGTAAAACTAATTTTTTTGTGTCATTTTACTTAATGCCATAGTTTCCAAGAACCTATTGATGACATTAAGTGAGAACTTGCTGTTATGTGTTTGTATACCCTTTGTTTTTTAAAGAAGATTTTTAATAATCTCCTCCCAAAAATATTTATTACAGAATTTAATATTTGGTTCACATTAAGGTGTCAATATTTGACTTCAACTTTCAGACTTTCAGCTTTCTTAATGTTTTTGCCATAACTTTTATGTTGATCCATGTTATTTATAACTTTGTTTGTTCTAAGAACATATTATTGAGATGATTTATGTTATTAATTAAAATAAAAAGTATTATGTAAATTACATTACATACTTATATTAATAATAATAAATTACATCACTGTAAAATATAAGTATTGTTTTCCATCAAAAAACCTTTTGTTTTATATACACTTGTTCCCATTCTATTTTTTAAGCCAGCTTAATCAACATAATGTGAATGAAATCATCTTAATTTGCTTACAAGCTTAAGTCAGTTTTTGATGTCAAAGGTTTTAATTCATATTAGATAAAGCATCAATTAAAAAGTATTATTTGAAATTGGTAATTAAATTATAAATTAAATTAATTTGATTATTATTATTTGAAAGTAAGCAAAAATTTTTTGTTATTTAAACTGTAATGTTGAATGTAAATGCTCAATGACTATGCACCACAATAAGTCACTTTACTTAAGTGTAAACAGGGTTTTAAATATCATTATTTCTTTACTAATATTATAGCATTCAAATCAACCTACTTCCAATATATAATAATGTAACTCATATCATATAAGCTAATGAGGTCTCCCAAATAAGGCTTATAGCTAGTATGTTCATATGTTTTATTCATTGATTTACTTCCAGTAAAATAAATCTATCTACAGTATATAACTTATACTTAGTCCTATACTATAGTTTTATTTTTATGAAAGTAGTTCTAGAATAGTTAAGTGAGTCATCATAAATCAAGCTCTATATTTCCCATAGACTATATTTTAAACTAAGACACATGGAAACATTTTGAAATATTATACCAAGAAAAGAATGCACTTAAATATAACATTTCATAATAGAATATTTATACTAGTCATAAAGTGTGTCTAGTATAAAGTATAGTGTATATATTAAATATTTGATTATTATTACTAAATTTAAGAGATGTCTTTGTATCTTGTAAGTCATAAAATACAGTACATATCAACTTCTAGAATATATAATTACAGAAGATTAACATACAAAAATTATTTTGTTTAAAACTTTTTGCAATTTACAGGAGTCTAAAGTATTAGTTAGAAGAGAAGATTTCTTCTTCTATAAGTAAATAAATTAAAATAAAACTAATTATTTGATTTTATTTCCAAAACAAAACTGTTTAGGATTGTTACAACTGTAATTTATCCATGATTTACTATATTCATTTTATGAATAATATGTTCAAACTGTTAACACTAACATTCTGTGTTAAAACAAACTGTCATATTTCATCCAATATATTATTTTAAACTTGATGTACTTTGTTTTTTGAAGTGAGATTAAATATATCAAAAGATACAAAACCGGTTTTTGGGTTGTATTTAAATAAATGGAAACTATTGCACAAAATAAAATACAGTATATTATCATATAATAACAGCTAAACAACACTAAATGTCATTTTTTGTTTTTGGATGATGCTGCAGCTTGAGCCGCTTTCTTGGCACGTACCATTTCCACTAAATCCTGTAAACAAATTGATTTTCAATAAATTTATATAACATCTTTAAACATAAATTATGTTCTGTACCTTGTATCTCTTCATACATTCTTTCTTAGTTCGTCCAGGTATGCATAGCGCAATTTTATCCCAGCGATCAGGAGTTGAAGTCGTATACGTTTTAAGGGCTTGTTCTAATAATTTCTGTTCTTCAGCAGTCCATGGAGCAGAATTAATTTCATTTGTTTCTGCTTGATCTGAAGTTTTAAAAATTACTTAAATCAATCATTTTCAAGTAAAATTATTTTTTAAATATTATTTGAAAATCTTTAATCTAATATTTAAAAAAATGATAATATGCAACAAAAGCTGGCATTAATATAGGTTACTCCATTTTAAACATTCAAAAAAGTAATTCAAATACTTATACACCATATTAGCAATAATTGATTCTTTATTCAATAAAAAACATTCAAACAACTACTTGAAAATATTAAGAAATCCAAAAAATTTGTTTATGTTTTTATAAACAAAGTTTTTGGATTTCATTTACATTAAAATTTATCAGCAAAAATTGGAAGTTATTAGTAATTTTCTAAATTTTATATAGTAGTTTTTAAAAAATATATTAATATATAATAATAGTTTTCATGCTTACTTTCAAATCTTTCACTTAAAGTTGAATCATCTTTTAAGGCAACAGAACTACATTTTTGAGATTTACCCATTTTTTCATATGCTTTTTTATTTACTTCTTCCTTCAAACCAGCATCTGAAATTTATTTACATTAATATACATTCATCAAACTAAAATTATCTTCTAATTAACCAGATGTTTGCAGGTCAAAAAAATTGGGAGGGTTATGTACAGGACAAAACATTTTTAATCATACTTTCACTAATAGTAAAGTCATTTTTCACATTATATACCAAGAGTGGCAAACTGTGGCATGTGAGGAGAAATCATCTGGCATGTAACATATAAGATTTTGATTTATCATCTGTCTTTTTCAACCATCCTTTTGGTGTATCATCTGATTAGCCTTTTTTTCAATCTGGTTTTAATTATGTTATATACTGTTATATACTGTTGGAATATACTGTTATAATATGTTATATACTGTTGGAAATATAAAGAAAGTGTTTCTAAGAAAAATTACAAACTTTACAATTATTTAACACTATTTAAAATTATCAAAATTTATATGATGCTTTTTCCTAATAATTCTTTCCATCTTATTCATTAATACCACAAGACAACTGCATTCTCCAGATCTATTATGGGTTCAGCCAGGTTCACAATGGACATTAAACGATGATGAACACAGCCTAACATATGAGACAAACCACCTTCAAAAATTCCTGATCTGCATTCAAACTCAGTTTCTTCAGAGCAGTAGACTGATGCCATTACTGCCTTGTCCATCCAGCTTCCTTATGTGAAGCTACCAAGTAATAAACAACTTTCCTAGTAAGTAGTAGATTTGGTGATACTGTGAGAACTATCCATACTTGTTATTATGTAACACATTGCAAGAAACATTTATATCTTAAAATATTCATCTATTATATATTTAAAGGATAACATTTGAATCTGTGACATAATAGGTTGGTTGGAACCATGCAGACTGCCAGTCTTGTTTTGCATCCCACCATTGATTTTTAGTTGCACTATGTTTCTGGTTCACTCTGTAATAAATAACAAGCAATTATGTATTGTGACATTGTCACAATACATAATTGTTTATTTTAATAAATTTTAATAAATAATTGTTTGTTTGCTGCAATTTTTAATCATATTTTTAATTTATTTAATTTAAAATTTATGCTCTCCACCTCAAATTAGTACTGTAGTGTCATGCTCCTGTACATCATACTTTACTGTTAGCAACAAAGTCATGCTGGTCATCTAACTTATTTCAGGAAAAAATTTTTGAATTGAGATAATGTGACTTCTGGTTTGCATCAGAAATTTATATATAGTTAATTGGGGCATTCTGCCCCTTAGCTTTCCATATCTGGTCTTGAATTCAATTCTTGAGATTAAAGAAAGAAAGAAAAACAGACAACAGATGAACAAGTGGGAATTTATGTCCGATCAGAAACTAATTCCACTTAAACATTATGAAAGCTTTGTTGTAGAATTTATGTATTATGCATAAGTGGTAAAATAATTTGTAAACACAAAAATTTAGTAAATTCATATTTATGATCAGATTGACTTAGATTATCAGCTATTCTAATAAAAAGTTGTTATATGTTTGTAAATTAAATATTACCTAACTTTTGTAAATCTTTAGCTTTTGCTAATACTTCTTTTGCAGTCCTTTTTGTATCAGAACAACTATGCTGACATATAAAAGCTGCAACAACTTCCCATCTTAAAAAATAATTAAAATAAATAATTAAAACATTTTTTAAAAATTAAGGAAAATATTTTCATCAATATAACTTTCACTCTTATATGAATATTTGTACCTATTTATTGTTCCAGCAGGAAACAGATTTACAGCTTTAACTAATAGTTGTAGATCGTCATGACTCCAATGTTTTTGATTATTGTTATCTCCAACACCTGTTGAAGATTTCTGTGAGGCAGCTGTAAGTTGTTCTTTTTCTTTTTCCAATTGCTCATTTAAAATTTTAACCTAAGAAATGAATAAAATTTAACTTTAAATATTTCAATAATTTATTTTAAAAAGTCTAGCAATGAGTTGCATAACTTTCCCAGCTTTTATGAGATTTTATTTTAAAAATAACATTTATATTATTAATCAAAATAAATAACTAAAATTGTATGTAATGCCATCTGTTATGAGATTTTGTTGTATAGATACATAACCAAACCAGTTATAAAAACTTTAATCTATTTTTAATTATTATAAAATAGCAAAAGACTTAATTTTAAGAATAGAGATGAGTTTTATAAAACACTGTAAATGCTAACAAGTAAATCTTGATTAAGTCTTTTGCTATGCCCTCACGAGATATGACACGTGTCCACCCTCTATCTCTTTATCCCCTTGACCTTTCACAACAAAAATTTAATAGCATCAATGCCCCTTATATATAAGCTACCATGCCAAATTTTGTTTCTTTATCTTCACCCTTTCTTGAGATATTAAACAAAATAGACACAACACAAACACCCATGGAATTTTTTTTGTTTTGCTATTTTTTTTACTTTTTTGGGTTCAGAGGATCTCAAAACACAGAGATTTGCAAAAAACTTTGAGGGTCAAATTTTACATGATTCCAATACTTTTCCTTGTTATGTATACATAACAGCCAGAAAAGAAAAAGTAAATTTCAGATATAGTTTCCATATTAATTGAAAATGTTAAATTTGTTCACTCCATTTTTATGAGAAATTAACTTTATTATACTCTCTAATCATGAAAATAAAAAATTAACATACAAAGAACTGAAAACATTTTTTTCATTTTTGATTCTTACTATCCTGTGGGCCTAAGAGGGCATTTTATCCATGCTCATCTTAGGTTTGGCCAGGCCCACAATAGGGGTAGCCAGGAGAGGCAAGGTCTAACATATCTGGAGAGAATGTGTCTGAAAAATTTCTGGGATTATTGCCTGCTTGGATATGATCCCAAGTCTCCCAGAATGTAAGTTGACAGCTTAGCTGCCTTAGCCATCTGGCCATTGAACAGAAAACAAATTTAAATTAAACTGGTATTTATTCACTCTAAAGATAAATGCCTTCTAATTTGTATATTCATTAAACATACTCGGTAAAACTTTTCTTAAAAGGATTATTTTGGATTGTCAGGCCTATAATAACCCATTAGTGAATTACTAATAGATTCTTATATTCCCTTTAAATAACTCCTAATTATCATATTAAAACATTCTTGTTTGCTGCTAAATATTTACTAAAGATGGTTTTGTATCTTCAATATTGAAAGATAATGTTGAAGAGTTTAGGGTATTCGAAGTAGTCACAATTCAACTTTCTTCTCTCCAATAATTCAAAAGCGTGTATTTTCTTTTTAATTATTCAAGTTTCAAAAATATAGTTTAAATAATAAATTTATGAGATATGTTTTAAATACAATGTATTACTTCAATATAAACATCAAGTTTCAAGTACAGTATATACAGAGTATCTGAAAAGTTACTATAAGAACTGGACCTAAATAGAAAAAATTTACTTAATTTTGCTAAAATTTTAACTCACAACCATGATAGGAAGTGATTCCATTTTCCCACAGATTTGCTTCCTTGTCCAGAAATGACACATCTGAATGTGTCACTTTTGACTGTATCAAGAACATAACATAAATAAACCAAAAATTGTTATTGGTTTAACCATCCAACATTGCCTAAAGAGGGCATTGAAATTAAAGGTGAGGATCCAAATAGAAGAAAAATTGATGATGACAGGAGAGTTCATCTGTCCTCGAGTGTTCACACAAGATTTGGATAAACCGCCTATCAACACCATCATCGCTGCCGATAGCCAGTGACCTGAATCCTACCCACCACAGATACCATTCTCCTATGGGACAAGTCTGACTGTGCAAGTGTACAAAACTCCTCAAGGAACCTACAACTTCAGATATTTAACAACTCATGACCATGTGTAAATTCACTCTCTCATGGTAAGAGACCAGCTAAGATAGACCAATTGACTTTAGAGTATAATTCTCCTATACTATAGTATTAGAGAAAATGGAAGAATGGAAATCTTCAACAATATCAGTTCAGTTAATTGTCATTATCACTGGCAATATAACATATATCCAAAATCTCAAAAGAATAATTTGATAACAAACAACGGTTTAAACATATTTCAGAGAGAAATGTTTTTCAAGTCTCTTAGAATCAGATTCAGATCCTAATCCTACCTTTTTATTATCTTTTAGCGAGATGAAAACTTAATAGTCAATTCTGTTCTTAAGAACAAACAAAATTGATTTGACAAACTTTCAGAATTACAATCTGAAACTAAAATGCTTCAAAAATTATTAATTACATTCATCACTTCTACATTTAAGATATTTTGTTAGTTTTTGTAAAGAATCAAATATTTAAAGTATTCTCTAATAAAACAGAATAAAGTTCTGATGAATTCTCTAGTAAGATAGAATAAAGTTAAAGCAGATGATAAGGTTGAAGAAATATCCATCAACTATTCAAATAAAGAAAAAATGCTGACTTATAAAAGAAAGTTATTAAATTTTTAGTGAGGTTGAGGCCAAAGTTTTAAATGCAAAAATGTGAACGTCGGACGTTCAGCACCACTTTCCTATAAGACTAGAAGTTTGACAATGGCGTTTGGAATGTCGAGCTTGATTCCACTGATTATCCAAACACCATTGTCAAACTTCTAGGCTTACAGGAAAGTGGCACTGAACATCTGACATACACGTTTTCACGTTTAAAACTTTGACCTCAACCTCGCTAATATTTCAATTTCCATACATAATGCGTTATTATTTTGAAGAAAAAAATAAAAATTACCAACCTCAGATAAGAAAATCTCTCTTCTTCCATTTGTTTCTGCTTGTAACTTCTCATTTAATGACTGTAATCTATAAATAATTATTGAAAGTTAAAGTAATAAATTATTATACAAATAATTTAACACAGTACATCTAAACTACAATTCACACAGTATTCAAACTGCACAATTTCAATTTAACGCAGTTGGAAAGACTTGACAAAAATGTCATTTTACATGATAGTTTCAATTTATCACAGTCTGTAACAATCAACTCCACAGAAATGAACTAAATTAGAGTACAGTAAAACTTCAATTAACTGAATGAAAAACTGATTAATTGGAACCTGAGACCATCCAGATAATTCAATTTTACTGAAAATAGTCTTTTTTTTTTTTTTTTTATATTGAAACACACTGTTATGTAGATATACATATTATTGTGTGCAAATAAAATATTAAATGTGAAAATGAATATAGTTTATTTTCAGCACGAAGAAAAACTTACCTTTCATGCATTTACAGCACATATATATTTACGTGCCTATTTATATTTTTAACAAAGTCTGAGTGTAATCCAGATAATTAGCATATGAGTAATTGGAGTTTTACAGTACATTTATTTTAATATAGCATTTTAAAATATTCTTCTATTATATTTTCATAGATAAAATTAATGTTTAGATTTATGCAAATTATTATGAATTTACAACCATGACATTGCAATTTTCAAGTTATATTCAGAGTACAAAATTCTCATTTTTTACTACGTCAGGACTTTATTCATACCACACGCATTGATTAGCACAATATCAAAAAATTAATAAAAAATTGAATAGAACTACAAGCTTAAAACAATTTTATTAGGACAAAGCTATAAGGTCTTCAGTAAACTAAGAAGAATAAAACCTTAGACCAAAAAAGTCACTAATGGAAGTGATATAAGATTTTTCAGGTTAAAAAAGTAATAATAAGTAAATAATAGAAGAAAAACTGTTTCTTTCTTAACAAATAAAGAGAATAGAAAATAAAATTTTACTTTTATTCATTTTATAATGATTAGTAGAAAACAGAACCTTGGAACTTATCCCTGCATTTCCCATATGTTAGTCTCAATTTTACATAAAACTAATCTACTGTATAAATTGAGGATACACACTATTATGCTTAGAGAATTGAGCTAAATATCACATAATATAATATTTTTAACTTTTTCTGCAAGAAATTCCCTGCTATTATGCTAGATATAATTTTTCAACATTTCTATTCTTTTTTTTGTGAATCCTCTCTTTTATCTACATTTAAATCTTGTTAACTAAGTGGGAGGAAAAGATCTTAAAGTACAACTACTATAAAAATTCAAGAATTATGGGTAGAAAACAGGTTGGCGAGCTGATTTGGTGGAAATGATATCAGAGGTAAAGGAAAAGAAATCAGTACATGATAGATAGCACACATGAAAATTCCAAAGTTTTAAGTTTTACATTTAAAAAAATTATAAAATACCAACTTTATTGAACAATTAGAATATAATGTTTTTAAATGTAGATCCTTAAAAGCAGCAGCACAGTTCAAAGCAGAGCTTCAAAAAATGTTTAGCTCTGTACCATGAGATATACAAAACTCTATCAAGTAAAAGCAAACAATCTACTAATTACTGACTTTTTAAAGCAAACAGAAGATACATGAAATATAGATGCTGCAGAAGAAAATTCATAAGATAGAGATATTTTGCAACCACATAAATGTTCTTGTTTGATTGTGCTTAAAGATAAAGATAAAATTTTTAAAAAATTTACCTGACATACGTATGTCATAAATTTTAAGAGTTTTGGTTAGTAATTACTATTTTTTTAAAACAAAATTTAAGTTTCCAAAAGTTACATAAAAATAAAATGGCATGTATTTGTTTGGAATAAGAACCCCCCTAATTTAGTTTAATCATTGACATGAGATAGTCCAATATTCTATCAACTTAGTTTCTGACTCTACTGTTTCCTATTCACATTTGGTATGTCTTTGTATGTATTTTCCTTTTAACATAAGTTTTTAAAAATAACAAACGAAAAAGTTTAGGAAAAAAATTATAATTTTCCTCTAATAAGAACTAATAACAATATGGAAATTTAAACTATATCATTATGCTTCAAAGAAATCATTAATTAAATCATAGAATCATTAGATCAAAACTCTAGATCAATACAATCATGATTAATTCATTTTGCTTTGCATTCAATTCTATATTCCACAAACAATAATAATATTCTATGTCCATTACTAGTGTTTATAAGAGATTTTTAAAATACTTATTAAAAAAATATTATAGCAGTATTAATACTGAAAGAATTTTTTTTGTTATTATTGCTAAGTCTCAATATTTTTCAACAAAACTGCTTTATTGTGTTAATTTGTAATTATAACATACAAGCATTTTCTATATTAAATCTGGGCTAAATAATAAAACATTTTAAAAGAATACCAAACATAGCAATATGGTCTGATTTTTATCACCCATGTAAAGTCTATTATAAGTTAAAATAAAGATTATATAATTAGTAAATTTAATTTATGACTTAACGCCAATACTTAAAACTAATAGCTTAACAACACTGCTAACTGGGAAGGGCTTAACACATAAGCCCTTCGATTTAGTCCAATATTTAAATCCAAGAAAATTCTGCTTTATTCTTACAATAAAGGAAACTTTCCTTGGCAATAAACAAACATAAATAACAAACTTATTATGGCAGAATGTTTTAAAATTTTGTTATAATATATAAGTACAAAGAAATTATTATAATGTACAATATATTAAGTAATTTATATCTCATTCTCATTGACCTGTTAATCTAGAAATATTTAGAATACAAATTTTTGTCTTAAATCCAGTAAATTCTATACTGTATATACTATTTACTTACAAAATATATATATTACAATTAATTAATATAAATTACTTGATACAGATAATTATATTTAAGAATAAAACTAATTGCTCAATTTATCAAAAAAAAAATACCTTTCCAATGACAACAGTTTGCATAATTTATCAACTTCCTGTAAATGATCAACTTTTTCACTATCATTTTCAGCAAAATAACCAGATGATTCACATAACTGATGTAAATTCTTCCTTTCTTTTTTAATCATCTTTTTATGAGCTTCTTTTTCTTTTTTTTCCTTCTCCCTCTATAATTTAATATTTTCAATTATGTATACTTTTATTCATTCTTTAATTTCATTCAAATAGTTATTTTAATTCAGCACATTAAAATACTTGCATGGAATATAATTGCATACTATTATCAGTTTATCATCAGATCATGAAAACAATATTTATTATATTAATAATGATGTTTATAGTAATATACTATAACTTAACTACCAGTATTATGCTCAAAGCAAGCATAAGGATGCATATATTTTGGCAAGGAAAAAATACTGTATTTACTCACATATAAGATGAGGTTTTTATCTGTTTTTTACTGCTTCAAAAACCTAGGTCATCCTATACATGCGAGTGAAGAATTCATTTCACTTTTGTATAATTTTTCTAAACTGTGTATTCGCATTTTTTCCAGATTCTCACCTTTTGGTGTTTAAAAACAAAAGTATTTTATCTGGTTTGTTTGAATCGTTCTTGTGTATTGTCAGGAGTAAAGATGAATAGCAATAGGAAAAGCAAAGCTTTTGAATTGAATTCCAAAATTACACAAGAGCCCAATATAAGTTTTAATTCATTCCCACGTGAAAACAGATGATTATATGGAAATCAGAATTTGAAGAAACTCATAAGTGTAATCGAAGAAGAGTGAATTCAACTGTTAAGTATTGGCAAAAAAAGGTTCCCAATTGTCCGGCTTTACGTGAACAAATTATGTTGTAGATTTTACAATATTTTTCCTTAAGTTTAAAATGCCAGTAATTTTTGTGAGACAATATGTGCATTTACGTGCATTTGATATTTTATTTGTAATTAAACAAAATAAAATTAGAAGTTTTTTAATAAATCTAATTTTCTTTATTTTGATCTTTAAAGTCACACCTTGTCCTATATGCGAGATCATCTTATATTCGAGTAAATACAGTATATCAAAAAATATCAATTTGATATATCATCACAAAAATATTAATATCATCATTACATTGCTTGGCATTGATATTTTCCTTTTTTTACTTTACATCTGCATAATAGTATCATGAGACTATTTTTTTTAATCAAGATTTCTGTTTAGTTTGTCTTTGCTTTATTTCCTAAACTCTAAAATATACATTTTTTTTCACATTTTAACTCTGAAATTAGATTTTATCAATGATGTCAAAAGACAACTGCAGATGAGCAAGTTTTGATACATTTCTTGTATTAACAATGTATTAGACTGAAATAACAGGATGAAATATTTACAAAGTTTGCTCATGTATAGGTAATGACAATTTATTATTCCATCATAATCTACACATGAGCAACCTTGTAAATAGTTATTGCATCCCATTATTTCAGTTATGTACATTGTTAATACCACAGATGTTGAATTTAATTAAAATTTGGATTCTACTTGCTAACTAAAGTATCTTCAAAAAGATTTCATTTTAATATTCCATTACAATGTAAACATATGTATTTACGTTCAAAAAAACAAACAAATATTGCTGTGGACATAAATAAAACATATTCATTTATTTTAGCATTTCAATCAAAATAGAACTTGTAAAATAAAAATTGAAATGAATGATATTTATTAATTAAGGCTATGCTGATGTTTGTTTTTATTTTACATAAATTCGTATAAATTATATACTGTAAATATAAAAAAGACATCAGGACAAAAATATACAATATTAACAATAAAAAGTCTTATTTAATTACAATTCATTGCTGATTCATCAGAATCAAGAGTGATTTGTGATTAATTAAGAATAAAATTTTCATTACAACATAATAAAAATTCAATTATAGTAAAATCCACTTATTGTAATCACTCTGGAAGTCACCTATACCAATGATGATAATCAACCAGTAACATTAACAACCAAGTGAAGAAAATAAGACTGCAATCAATGGAAATTTTGGTTTCATTAACTCTGATATTAAAAGGATATCAAAATTTTAAGAAAATGTATATAACTTAAAGATGTTTTAATTATTGAGGAGAGTTTTTATCAACAGCTTCAATCTAGATTAAATACATTCAGATAAGTATTTTTGGCATCAAGAGTAAATCTGCAGACACAAAATAAGGTTCTGAATGACTTTTTGTTGACTGCAATTCAAACACAATTATTTCAGAAACTTTTCTGACCATTACATTTTATTCAGGAGACATATTTTCTTTATTTTGTGTGTAGTATCTAGTTTTAGTTAAGTTTTCAACTGAAAAATAAGAATCATCATCATAAATTGAATTTTCTGGAAGCTTTGCAGCCACGGTTTTTAGTCTTTCCATTTGCTGATACTATTGTTTATCCATTGATTTTGGAGCATCAACTTGATGATAATACTTTACACATTGGCTGATTTCATAATTTTTCTAACAAAAAAAAAAAAGAAACTTAATACTTCCAAATAATTTTGTGCTAGATTTCATCCATCTATCAGCTGTTTTTAAAATCACAACAATTTTTTGAGGCATCTATTCAACAATTCTACCACATCAGGGAGTTTTGTCTGTTGCTTAGCCACTCTCTTTAGTCTTTTTTACCATATTATAAACAGTTTGATGACAATTCCAAAATGTTTCATAACACTGTAAATCCAGTTTACTGAAGCACTTGGATTAATGTTATAAACCTGAGCTTTTATATTTTGATATTATTCTTTGTTGAATTTGCACATTACAAACATAGCAAAACCTACAAACATAAATTTTCTTATGCAAATGAGCAAATGCATGTTGTCTTTCTTACCAATTTTCTAGTGGTTATGTCTAGATATTCCAGTGCTATAACTTCATTTAAAACTTCACACAGAGAAATTTTAGTACAACTCCTTTATTATTATTATTATGTTGGGTTTAGTGGGTTATACTCGGTTGACACCAGTGGCTGTGTACTATGCCAGACCAGAGTCAAGGCATAGCAACCAAAACAAAACTAAAATTAAATAAGTGTGTTAGTGTGTGTGTCAGTATTCAGAAATTTCCTAACAATATGGCATGTATTCAATAGAGTGGCCTTCTGTAGTGTGATGTATGTATTTCTATTCAATTGTAATGTTCCAAGGCTTTTGTGTAGTGTCTGTGGTATCACACCTGTAGAGGAGAGAACAACAGGTACAATAAGCAACCAAGCCATCCATAGATGGCTTTTTTCCTGGGCAAGTTCTGTGTACTTGCTAATTTTTTCAGTGCATGCGTTTTGTATATTGTGAGTGTTTGGAATGAATATGTCTGTAATGTATGTGATTTTATTGTGTTTATCAATGAGTGTGATGTCTGGTCTGTTGTGATAATTTGTTTTATCTGTGATTATGGCTCTGTCGTAGTACATTTTGTGCATGTTGTTTTCCAATACTGTCTGTGGAATGTATCTGTAGTATGGTTCATGGATGTCTACTAATTTGTGTTTCTTTGCAAGCTCTTGATGTATTTTGTACTTGATTATGTCTGTGTAAATAATCTGTCTATGCCAAGAGCTTGCAACCAAAAGTGATATGTTGTATAGTTTCTGGCATGATGTGACATTTTTTGCATGACTGTGTCATTTGTGAGTGTTATATCCTTGAGTATGTGTTTTCTGTAGTTTTTAGTACTTATGACCTGATCCTGTATGGCGATCATGAATCCTTCTGTCTCCCCAAAGAGGCATCCCCGAGCAAACCAGCTGTTTGATGCAGCTTTGTCAATAAAATCCTGGGTCAGGTCGTAAGGATTCCTGCCATGGAGTGCCTTTTGAGCCCGCAATTGCTTAACGGTGTCTATGCTTTTTATATGTTGTGTCGTGTCCATATGATGTGAGTATAAGTTTAATGGTGTGTTATTCGAGTCTGCTAGAGTTACTGCTTTATGTAACTGTGATGTTTCTTGTTTTTGTAGAAAAACTCTCGCAGTGACTGTATTTGTTTGTAGTGAAGGTTAACTATGTCTATCAGGCCATGTCCACTATCTTTATGTGTAAGGATTAATTTAGACTTGATAAACACTAATGTTGTGTGTTTTTTCTTCAAAGACACTTGGCAAGTTTTCTATCAGATATCTTTATTCATTCTCATTGATACAGTACTGCTTCTGTACACGTTTCGGGCCTTGCCCCTCCTCAGTCAACTGTTGATTATCTTTTTTTAAAAAAATGTAAAATCTTGTTAACTGTATACATTACGGTTGTAAGAAGTTCATCAACTATAAAAAGTGCATTATAACTTTAAAAGTTCGCTGTAAGACATAAAAATATATTGCAAATATAAAAGATTTTTAAAACTGTTTCCGCCCCCCTTTTTCCTTCCACCCCTTTTTTGACGTTTACGTTGGTACAGTTAGTGTTGCCACGTATGGTGTTTGCCGCCTTGTGGTTGTTTACCAAAGCTTTTTTGCAGGCTCATTTTTTCAAAGAAATTGTTTTTTCCCAAAATATTTTGATTTATAATATATTAAGCCAGTTGTCGTTTATTTTAAGGCTTAGGTTTTTATTTATATTGTCTTTACTTTTTATAATTTCTATGGTTTCTTTAAACTTCCGGTTGTACGTTAATTTTTCTTTATGCAGTATTTTGACGTTATCTTTGTCTATGTTGCAGTTATTTAGAGTACAATGTTCGTAAAATGCAGAATTTATTCTATTGTATTTTAAGTCAGCTATATGTTCTTTCAGTCTAATTTTTACTTTTCTTTTTGTTTCTCCTATGTAATATTTTTTATTTTTGCAGGTACACGGAATTTTATATACTGCACTTTGAGCTTCGGTCGGTGTTTGTTGGTTTTTTAACAAGTTCGAGGTTAACAGCTTGCTTTCCATTTTTTGATATGTTGGTGCTAATTTGTAGTTTATTCTTTTTATTTCTGTATTGATTTGTTCATATAAGCCTTTGATATAAGGAATTTTAATATATTTTGTTTTAGTTACTTGTTTATTTTGGTTAAGCATTTGTAAGGATTAATCTTTCTCTGGCAGATTTAGAATGATGATGTTTATGGTTAGTAAGTGTTCTTGTTTTCCTTTGAAGTTGCTCAAGATCTGTGTGAGTCCAATGTATAACTCCAAAAGAATATGCCAGTACTGGGATGACATACGTGTTTATTGCTTTAATTGTGTGTTTTGCATTTAACTCTGTTCTAAGAATAGTATTTAACCTACTTTGGTATTCTTTAATTAATCCTTTGCTTTATTTGTGTATGTTCTGTTAGTTTGGCCTGTTGGAATCCTAAATACTTGTAGAACTCGCCCTCTTCCATGGATTCAATAACGTCTCCATTTCCAAGTGCAAAATCTTCTTTCTTCAGGATTCCTTTTTCTATGTGAAGTGTTTTGCATTTATCTAGGCCAAACTCCATTTGTATGTCCTTGGTGTATGAATGTGTGATTTGTAGGAGTTGATGAAGTTGTTTTTGTGTGGATGCATAAAGTTTTATGTCATCCATGTACTAAACTGTGTTGTTTTTTCATGTCTGATATTGTAACCATATTGCATGTTGTTTAACATGTCAGATAATGGGTTCAGGGCTAAGCAGACCCAGAGAGAACTCAAGGAATCTCCTTGAAAAATTCCTCGCCTAATAAAAATTTGGTTTGTTTGTATGGAAGTGTTACTAACCCTGAGATGTAGTGTTGTTCTCCAGTGCTGCATAGTGTTTTGAAAGAATGCAATGAGTGATGGATGTATTTTGTACATGTGTAGAATATGTAGCAGCCAACTGTGTGGAACACTGTCGAATGCTTTTCTGTAGTCGATATATGACATGTATATGTTTCTGTGTTGTTTGTGTGCTTGCCGTAGAATGACTGAATCTATGAGTAACTATTCTTTGCATCCCCTGTGACTTTTACGGCAACTTTTTGTTGTTCCGTAAAAATGTTGATTTCTTCAACATGTTTGTGCATTTTGTTTACGTTACAGGATGTCAATAATTTGTAGAGTGTTGGAAGACATGTAATTGGTCTGTATTGTGTGGGGTCTGTGGTATTGTTGTTTTTAGGTTTCATGTAGGTGATGCCCTGAGTAAGAAAATTTGGCATGTCTTGTGGATTGATGATGATGTGTGTTAGGTGTTTAGCTAGTTCCTGGTGCAGTGATGTAAATTTTTTGTACTAGAAATTTATTATTATTATTATTAATTAACAATAATTCATTCAATTTTGTTTGCCTGCTGCTTTTGCAATACTATCTTTTTAACAATAGCTGCATATAATTAAAACAACAAATAGCTGCAAAATCCTTCAAGTAAATAACAAAATAATAAACATTTAACATATAAAGCACTAATTAAGACAAATAATGATAAATGTCATATGATGAAGCAAATGGTATGAAAATCAGTAGCAAAATGGCAACCATGTATATTGTTCTTTCAAATGTGGGAAAATGTGAAAATTTGCAGAAGTCAAATCTAGGATGATGATGACCTTACTGTTTGCAAGTAATGTTTGCAGTAAACCCATAGTCCAGTGTGCTGTATGTAACCTGGTTTTGTAAAATTACTTTTCAATCATGCGGTATACAACTGATTTTAAAATACTGAGAAAATGCAAACACAGTAAACTGTAAATGTATGATAAAAGTAACAAGATTGTAAAGCATTACTATAAAGATGATAAAAGACTTTAAAATTACAAAGTTATTTAAAATGTCAACAGATGAGAATGAAAATCTATTTGATTAAAATCATTTCTGATAATATCTGAAAATTTGAGACCAGAATGATTAACTGTTGTTCAAAAATAGAATTAAAGTCTAAATAGTCAATTGTTGAAATTTTTTAGAAGCCAAAAAACTGCCTGAAAGATCATATCTTGTGATAAAGCCATAAAATCAATGCTATAAATGTCTAAGTAATGCATTTTACTGGACTATGTACAGTGTTTTCCTTAAGTAAAAGCACTATAGAGCTCAAATGTGAGAAATTTATGAGTCATGCCCTTCTGCAAAAACACTGTCAATATATTTAATAGATAAAACACAATTACATAATCAACACATAGACCCATCATCACCCAACAAGTGATAATTGTCTCCTGTTTGCAATCATGTCAGGACAACTTCCTGCTGCATAGTCCTGAGACAACTTGACTTCCATTCTAATCTCTGGCTTAATCTTAATGATAATGATATTAATTTGAGCATTCCAAAAAAATCTGTTACAGCACAATTACAATAAGTGGATTGCACTGTACAAAGAAGAATGTTCTTAAAATTTACCAATGCTCGAGCTTCTTCCTCCTCCTTTTGTTTTACTAGTCTCTCTGCTTCTAGAGCTTCTTGCTTTTTCTATAAATATATTATTATATTAAACCAAATATACATTGTCATTCATTTTATAATAAAATTTTTGGTTCCATAATGTGTTTTCCTTAATCTTACCTTCTAAATATAGGAAAACTTTTTAATATATAATTATAAACATTCATTGTGTCTATTTTACATAAATTTACTGGATTGTGTTCTTAATAAGATTTCAAAAATTAATAAATTGAGATTTTAATTTTAGAAAATATTATCATATTATTATTTACATATAATAGTAATAATAAAATTGAAAATAATACTAATGTATCTTTTCAGACAACTGAGTGCAAATCAAAAAATTTGAATATAACTAATAAATCAACTTACAAATTGCAAACAGTTTACAATGAATATTTTTGTATAAAATATCATTTTAATTATATTTATGATAATAAAATAATATTTTTATTTATAATAATATATTACATGAAGAAGACTAAGTATAATTAACAATGCTTTCCAACATTATTATTTTGAACATTTTAAATACAGTATAACCTCTGAATAGCAGACACCATCAAGAGCAAGAAGTTTGTTTGCTATTCAGAGGTACCGATATATGCCAGCAGCCATATTGTATTTTAACCTGGTCATTATAAAGTGAAGAATACAATGGATTACGAAAACATCAAATTTGCATTAGGAATGTGAAAATACCAAAAAGAATACATAGCATATATATATTTAAAATATATACAGAGTGTTTCAAAACTATATGTCAGAAATGTAAAGGCAGGTAGAGGGGACATAAATAAGCAGATTTTGTATAAGAATGTGGGTGCAGAAATGCAGCATTGAAGTGATAGCATGTAAGGCAGTATCAACAACAGGTAAGTGAAAAGACAACTAAAGACAAAGGAAAGAAGCAATTTATTTATCAAGTAGTTTATAATAGCTGCTCAAAAGAGCGACCACCAACAGCAATACAAGATTCACAGTAGCAGCACCGTGGATTGGCATACATTAGTAAAAACATCAGGCATGTCATGCACATTTCCAGCAGCAACAGACAATTAAGCAATCTTCTTCAAATGTTATGGGACTATTGTACACCATGCTCTTAATGTGACCCCAAAAAAAGAAATCCAAGCACAGTAAAATCTGGGAAGCATGGTGGCCAAGGAACAAGTCTGCCCCGTCCTATCCAATGCTGGCTGTAGACAGCATTCAGGTGATTCCTAATGTTTCTGCTGAAGTGAGCAGCCACTCCATTTCCTTGTGCAGCCCCATACACGAAATGCATGTCGGCAAGCTCTGCATTGGTGTAACGATGCATGTTGCTCAAAATCCATGTGGGGAATGACGATTCAAGCCAGCAAAGTGCTTTCATCCGCCGAACTCAACAGCACCCTCTCGCAGCATTTTCGCACCCACATTCCTACACAAAATCTGCTTATTTAAGGCCCTCTACCTGCCTTTACATTTCTGACATATAGTTTTGAAACACCCTGTATACTGTACATTGTTTATCTTTTCAGCTGTAAAAATCACATTTTAATTTAATTCTAAATAACAAACAGATTGTATAGAATATTTCAATTAAATGGAACATAAAAATTATGACAAAATGTAAATGTTGATTAATTAATTCATCAAAAACAACCAGAGTGGAAGTAACCAACAAAAAAACAAAAAAAAAAAAAAAAATGAAACTGTTATTATGAACAGAAGGGTGGATGGAAGTTGGTTTAGGCAACGAGAGTTCAAATGTTAAGTTACACAGATGATTTGCTAGACATTTCAAGAGGTAACAAATGTATTCGGTATTCTTACATTTATAACATTATTTATGACCTAAGTGAGTAATAAAAATTGATATAGTGATTTGTTTACTTTGTAGTTACCAAATAGGTGTAATGTTTTGCTTTTTTTGCTTTTTTTCAATAAATAATTTATTAAAAATCCAGCAACAAGTTTCTTAACTTTTCCATCAACATTTGTAGTGCCATCCGTTATAATATTTTATTATTAAAAACTTTATATTTTTAATTATTACAAAATGGCAAAAAGCTTAATTTTGAGAGTATGGATAGGTTTTATAAAAAATTGTAAATGCTATTAATGAGTAAAATTGTCATTAAGTCTTACCCTATTGAAGATACACACAACTTGCCCATCTCTCCACCCCTCGGCCTTTAATCATCAAAATTTAATAGTGTCAATTCCCCTAATAAACAACATCCCTGCCAAACTTCAGAAATTTTTGACAAAAAGCACAGGAGTTATTATTAAGCTTCAAAGATGGTGAACAAAATTTTGCCCCCCCACATAGACTAATCTCCATACATACAGAAATTACCCCCAAATTTTATTATTATTTCTCAACATTTCAAGGTTCCAAGTTCAAAAATGTATATAACAGCCAAGAAAATAAAAATTACTTTACTACAAAGCTGTTGAGATCATAATTATATCATAAATGCAAGAAAACTATCTTCCTACACTTTAAAGTGATTGGCAAATTGCCTTTGTAACACAATCTTTGAACTTTCACCAAATAAACACTGTTGTCTTAACCTTAAAACTGTTTCATTTTCATTACTATTGTGCTATAGTTCTTGTTAAATGAATAAATAACTTCAGAAAAGTTTATGGTTTCTTGGTACCATAAGCTTATTAACAAGTCTGTTCCCTAATTTTGACCCTAGGGATATAGAAAACAGGTATATTTCAAGTGCAAAACAATAGAAAATTATACAGTTCTTTGCTTCATTGTTATTTATTTTTATTTATTTATTTATTTTATTAGTACAATGTAAATATCTATTTTGTACTGGCAAATGAACAACAAAAACAAACTTATTACATATGACACAAATTGGCAAAGAACTGTTGACATAACATACAGCTAAAACAAAACAGATTCTATTAAAAGGGTTAATATTTAATGTCTGCTCTCTTTGTATAACAATTTTAAAATGTAAATTATGCATTTTCTCCAATAACTCAATAAATCCAGACGAGTTGTTAATATTAATAATAATAATCAGCGCAGAGCCCAAACGGTTAGGAGTTGAAAGTTGAAATTTGGTACACAGGGTACCAAATTTAAGTACCAAAGTGTTAAGTAACAATGACAGTGTTAAGTAACAATGAAAGTGTCAACAATGGAAATGTTAAATAACAATGGAGAACAAGAGAAAGCGACATGCAAGATTTACGGGCGCTGGAGGAAAAAAAAAAAAAAAGAGTAATATGTTAAAACATATTCGATTTTCAAATTTAAACAGATTAGTTCGGTTTTTCTTGACCTTTCTTCTTTAAAACATTCAATGAAAATCGAACGATATAATCAGAACTCGTCGTGAAAATTGAACAATATTAGAACATTCAATTTTCAAATTTGACCTTTCTTTAGAAATATTTAGTTTATTGATGAAAATACTCTTTTTTTTTTGTGACTATAACGTAATAATCTTAATCTTTGCTATAGTTACTTTTGCCCGAGCATCGCCAGGCCTACCTGCTAGTAATTCAATAATTAAGAAGACTGATCTTATTTTACTATTTAAAAATACTGATTAAAATAAACTGTTCAATTTTTAACTCTTATCAGCTTATTTTATTTTTTAACTTACCTTTTCTTCTTCTATTATTTTAGCTCTCTGAGCTTCTTGTTTAGCTCGTTTCTGAGCAAGTTTTCTTTGCTTTTCTTCTTCTTTAAATTTTACAATTCTTGGATCACAACTATAAGCATTATCTGAAGTAATAATTCATTAAATAAAATTTTATGCAGTTATGTTTTAATTTTGGAATAATAAAGAGTAAACATAAAAATTAATATTTAATTCTTAAATATATGTGCATTGATTAAGATCTAGATAATTAAATATTATTTTAGTTATTAATTTCATTAAAATTTAATCAAATTATCATCAAAAACATTCACAGAAGCTGGAAATGAGATAACTAATAATTTGTGTACTGCTTCAATACTTCTTCCAGCAATTATTTTTTGAAGAAACTCATACACCTGAACAGGCCAATGAAGAGGATGAAAATGTTTGTTTTTTAAGAAAATAATTGCTGGAAGAAATATCGAAATGCTAGATAAATTATTAAAATTAACATTTTAGATTAACAGTTATAATTGCATTTTGTTAAGAATAATTTTATTTTATTTACAGAAATTTGCATATGGAATTTTGTTAATTTTGCACATTATTATTTACATCCTGTTATAATACATTATAAAAATTTCAAGTATAAGAATACAGTAAATTGTCATATATTACCGAATAAATGTAATGGCATTTGTCTCTTTCAGCCGCCCTCAGATGCACCATTTATTTTTCTCAGATTTTTGCAGTTAGCAAAATACAATATGAAAATTTTTTCATATGGTATTTTGCTGGGAACTACAGGTTTTGTTTTGTAACCAAACAATAACATAGTTAGTACAATTAAATATGTATTTACAATTACTATATAGCTAAAACAAAGTTTTTATTTTTTTTAACAGTAAAAAATTTTGATACAATACTATTAGTGTACTATATATTAAATTTCAATGCAGTCATAAGAATTTGTCCATCCATCCATTTGTCTATTATTGAAATAGGCCAGAGATAACAAACCTTTCAACATATTTGATACAAATAATTTCAACTAAAATGGCAGATGGTATTTTACACATTAAAAATATGCAGAAAAAAGTAAGTCCTCTCATCTCTGTCATGTCCAATCACCAGGAAGAATCAGTTTTCTTTACAGTGACGACTTTTTATTAGAGGTCATGAAAACATTCTAAACTATTTTGCATATTTTTGCAGAGGTGTAGCTCTAATAAAAGGCTTTCTCTGTAAAGAAAGACTTTATTCCCAGTGGTTGGACACAACAGAGTTGTGAAGACACATTTAATTTCTTGATTGTGAAAAAATGTATCAAATATTAAAAATATGTGGAAAAAATTAAATATGTCTTCACATTTCTGTGATGTCCAACCACTGGAAACAAAGTCTTCCTTTACAGAGATAACCTTTTATTAGAGACACCACCTCTGCAAAAATATGGTAAACAGTTTAAAATGTTCACATAACCTCTAATAAAAATTTATTGCTGTAAAGAAGACTACTTCTTCTTGGTGATTGGACAAGACAGAGAAGAGACATACTTGGTTTCTTCCACATATTTTTAATGTGTAAATAGTATTAAACTTTTATAAATTAAAAACAAATTATAAAACATAAATTTTAATTAAAATAAACTGTTTTAATTTTGGTCTCTGTTAATTGCAGATAATTAAGAAAGACATGATAAACATCACTAGTCTCACTATTGGAAGAAGAAACCTTTTTACTTATTGAATGGCAAAAAGCTTAATTTAGAGAGTATTAATGAGTTTTATAAAAATTTGTAAATGTTAATAACTAGTAAAGTCTACATTAAGTCCAATCTATCCTGAGATATGACACCTCTTTCTCCTCACCCTTCAACTTTTAACAACCAAAACTTAACAACGTCAATGCCCCTCATATACAAGCTATTATTCCAAATTTCATTTCTTAATCTTTACCCCATCCTAAGATATTAAATGAAATAGACACCAACACACATGCAATTTTTTGGGGGATTCAGGAGGTCTCAAATGTGGCGATTTGGAAAAAACTTGGAGGGTCAAATTTAACATGATTTCAATACTTTCCCCCTTGTTATGTATACATAACAACCAGAAAAGTAATAATGTAACAGGAAAATCCAAATAATGAAGAAAGTCATAATAAAAAGTAAAACATTCAGACATGAGTTCTGAGTGTCTACCTCTAATTAACATTACTTATGATTTAAAAACTCACCTACTAACTGACGTATACGAGCCATTTCTTCTTTCTTTCTCCTTTGTCTTGCTATTTTATTTTGTTTTTCTATCCATCTTCTTTCTTCACGACTATAAAAATATATTAAAAACAAAAACTCTGAATCTGAAAAACTAGTCTTTTTTTTAATTGATTAATTTTATTTTGAAAATTGACTAGTAAAATTTTAATTAACCCTACTTTTCTCCTCTTTCTTTTTCTTCTTCATCTAAATATGAAAATTCTCTCCAAGAATCAAAATCATACCTAGAAATATATAATGAAGCATTTACAATATGAACATAAATGACTAACAGATAATGAAAGTGTTTGGTTTGCAAGACAAAATATCAAATTTAATCCTTTTTGCTTTCTATTACAAATAATATATTATAATAAAGTTTTACAAGTTATAAAGCAAAGTTCAAATATTTAATGATTTTTATCTTTATATTTTGTTTGACAACCAATATCACTCAAACACTAGTCACACAAATATAATTCATTGCCTTTACGAGATATCATTCTACATAAACATATTTGACTCAAAATTTGGAAAAAAAATTCTATATGATCAATATTTTTCTCTGATATCTTTTGCTATATTATTTGCAAAATATAATATTCTCCCCAGGCCCTTTTGAGTAGGTGCTTTGCTAATTTTAATGACCATCAGCTAGTCCAGGATGGCAAACCTTTTTGAGTCTGCATGCCATATTGTAAGCATACTTAGCTTTAAAGATGTTAATGCATGCCAAAGTCTTAGACTTTGAATGATGATATTTAAAAAAATTAAACGAATATGCTTTAATTCGAATAAATGTAAAAAATCTGATTGAAAAAAGGATGATTAAAAAGGACAGAAATCATATGATACATTACGTACCAGATGATTTCTCTTACATGCCACTTGGGCACGCATGCCATAGGTTCGCCACCCCTGAGCTAGTCAATCTAGTGAAATGATCAAAATAATTTAAATACATAATATTTAAATTATTAATATACACTGTAATTTACAATTTATAAAAATTCTCATCTGTAAAAAATATAATATTTCCTCAGTATGATATTTTGGTTTGTTTGAACTTGGATGACTACCTATATTTCCATGAATCTTTGTTAATTAATTAAAATATTAAATGTTGGTCTGAAGTTCAATATATCTAAATACTACTGCAGTATTGTATTATGGTACATAAAATAACTGATTAAAATGATGATTTGGTTGAAGTACATCTTTATTTCTAGCAATCAAAATATTTTACAGTATAAAAATTATAAAATATTTCTTATCTTTTAAAGTGAAACATATTAAGTAAGCATAGTATAATATAATGCAAGCTGTAATAATTTTAATTTTTTGACATTATCTACATTATAATAGCTCTATTTATTAAATAATGTATACTGTAATTTCATAAGAAATGATCACTGAGATTTTTCAGTTTCAAATACTTGGACTCATTGAGTCACTTCACTTTTACTTGGATTTGATATTCAATCTAAAATTCAATGAGTCAAAAATCAACTTTGTATTTTTCAAACTTTGAGTAAAATATTATGCTAATTATAGTAAATTTTCTAAATAGTTAGTCTATTTACTTCTGTTTAAGATATTTGTTTCATTCAATAGTGGTTAATTTTGTGTGCATTTAAAATATCACAAAAAGGTATTGTTGCAAACAACAACAATTTGTTAATCATAATTAAAGGGGTGTTTTCGAAAGATGAAATTAATTTTAATTAGTAATATATGCTAAATGTATAAAATCTCTATAGGTCTAAATAAAAATAACTAAATGCAGACAAAAATATTTTATTTGAACTTTGTTAAAAATATATAGACTTTTCTTAAGCATAATGTAGATATCAAAGTTCAATAAATGAAAACCAATGTAAACATAAACTTGGACTCATAAATCTACTTCACTCAGATTCATCAAGTCTCAAAATATCAACTTTTGCTAAGATTACTTTAAGTAACCATATAAAATTTATTTCTTTTGCAACTAAAAACAATCTCATTTTTTATGTGCAGTTTTAAGAATTTGGTATTTATTTATAAAATTTTCAACTACTGTATATTCCTGAATTCATTCTGAAGTCAATTATGTATTAGAAAAAATATATACAGTCAAACCTGTTTTTGTGCGGTCTTTTTCTGTGTGATTTTTATTTGTGCGATTTCTTTTTTGTGCGGTATATGAAAATTTCAATCAAATTGGAACATAATTGACTCCTGTAAAATTTTTAAAAACTTTATTGGTTGTTTTCTATGACATCAGCAGGTTTTTTCATTTTTTATTCAGTAAAATTTTTTTCTCATATGTTTATTTTGGTCCCCTCTTATTTTAATAGCATAAAAACCATAAATATTATGTTATATTTGAACAGATGTGGTAAGTTAGCTCCCCTCCAGCTTTAGACTGCAGGTGTGAAATTTCACACCTTGTTAAATGAAATAACACTTCCTGCAGCTATATTTATCAAATAAAATCATTATTTAACGATTATTTTTAACTTTTTAATGTTAGATTCCTATTTAAGTGGAAATAATTAATTAATATAAAAATTAAAATTCTTAGAGGATTTTTTTCTCCATTAGGTGTTGCAGAAAAAGGCCCAAGGAGTTAAAAAAGCAATTCCTAGTTATTTCGTACGGTTTCGAGTTATTTTCTACGTGAGACTTTTTTTATGCGGTCCCTATTCACCGCATAAAAAAATATTTTTTTAATTGTGTTGCGAAAACTATTTTTTATAGCCACTCGTGAAGTTTTGCGCGATTTTTTTTAATGCATTTTCTTTTATGCGGTCCCTATCCCCCGCATAAAAACAGGTTTGACTGTATATTTATTATTCATGTATGTACTGAAGTGGGTATGAAACATTAATATGTCACACAGGTAAGAGAAAGTTGGATTTCTTGGAGACCACTTTTCCATGATATGTCATTTCCTGATCAACCTCTGTCAGATTACACCTGATACTTCCAAATTGGAAGATTGTTAGGGAACAATATTTCAGATGGTCTACACTAGGAATGTGTTGCATTGAAGGATAACATTCAATGTGTGATAGAAGAAATTTCACTTAATGCATGGTACCATGATGGAAGACATCATTCAGGAAATAAAGCTATGCTGGAAACATAATGAAGCCCTTAGAGCATGTAGTTTTCCAACAATAAATTAAATATTACTTACATTTTAGTAAGGTGTATGATACATTGCTCTCTGGTGCTTCAAGTTACCTCTTCTTGGGTCACCCTGTACATCACATTTTATATATTTTGTATCCATTTATTTATTAACAACAAATAACCTTAAACAAACATTTTTTTTTTACCAAAATAACAGTTTAATTTTTTGAAAACCAATGCTGCATTTGTCTATTATACAAAAACATCACCTTCAACAACAACTAAACAAAAAGAAAAACTTAAATGACAATGTAGATGTTTTCTTTCATATAAGAGAAACATAAATGTGATAATTATTGTAATTTATTAAATTTCTAAGTTGCTTGTTTTGGACACCAGGGGTCATAAAAAAAGTGGAAACAGTGTTTTTGTTTAAAATGACAAATCATTAAAACATTAATCATATTTATTAAAAACCTACTGCTGTATATTCTATAACAAGTAATAAAATTAAGTTTAAAACTAAATTATTATTATTACTGTAATGTATAAAAACAATATTTACCAGAATTTATAAAACCTATCAACTGCATCAAAATCTGCATCTTCTCCACCTAAAAGTGGAACAGGCTTTTTTGTAGACCACCTAACAAATAAAATGTAATTATTACACAATTTTTTTTATTAGTTATAATAGTTATATAACAAATAATTATCTTAAAGAATCATCATTCATTTCTCTTGAATATTTTTGTATTTGCTTGTTCTATCTGAAAGTAATTTCAATATTCAATAAGTAGAGTACAATGTCATAAAATTTTCCAAAAACTAATAAAAATTAACATTTGTAATGCACTCTTGGTGTGTTCAACTAGAAAAAATGAATATACTAGTATAGCATTTCTCAAACTTTTTGCTAACAAGACCAAATATATTTGTAATGATTCCACGACCTAAATATTTATAACATAAAATTTTTTCAAAAACTGGAGTCACTGTAGGCCTACCTATATAATGAAATAAAATTATGCATTATCAATAATTACTTCTATATGCAAAATGTAACATGGAGTATATTTCTATTAAGAGTGTGATTCATGCCAATTTCCATTCATAACAAATAACTTATTTCAATTTCAGTTTTTATTACTGAAATTTAATTATTAGAAAATGTAAAACTGATAACTGTAAATAAAACAGACTGTTTCAAAATTATTCAGGAATCCATTTCACTTTGAAAAATATTAAAGTTTTTTTATAAATGTAATCAACTCTTTTTTAAAATATACTTTTCAGATCGTTAGATGATTTTGTCAATTTCATTTTGTATTTATACACAAAAAATTCTTTAAAAACTATTTATTGATCCACTTGTGCCAAAATTCATTTATTTATTTTTTATAATTTATAAAACCTAAAAGTTTGAATAAACAAGGATATATTTTCAAAACCATTGGAACTTAAATGGATTTATGACTTCAATCTTATGTGACATTCTGGGGAGCAATTAAATTAATTAGAGTAAAAAAAATTAACTGAGAAAAGGTCAAGTGATGACCAAGTGGAAAACCCACACACATCCTATTTCTCGCAATTTCTTGATAGATAAAACATCAAATATCCCTCCAGATCAACAATTACTACTCAGGTGGTAACCTAAGTCCTGACCTTAGTCAATATAGACAATTAGTCATGATGAGAACTGTCAAAAAACAAAATTTATGAAGTAATTCGAGCCACAATGATGGATAGAAAGCGGCAATAAATTCATTGATACAGCCGATTTTTGACGGTTCATATCCACAACACCCAGACCTAAATCAAATTTAGAACACATTACATCATGAGTTGCATCAGCAGTCAGTTCTCATGCAAACTGCATATAAAAAGGGATCACACCCGATCATTCGGGCAGACAATGGTGGACATTGGTGGAACGCCACACCTTCACCAGCATAGAACTCTTCTGCCAAAAGCGTTGAGAAGCTCCCGCCAACCAACTTCCATCTTCCCCATAAAATCTGACGATACTACCTCTCCGTGAAGATACACAATTGGCCAACGATTGAACAGGATCAGAAGACAATGATACTTTATCAGAGGTATTTTAGCTAAATGGTTGTAAACTCTCTCCACATCAAGATTAGGGGCTAGATTAGCAGACAAGCATATTGCAAGTTGTATAAGTAATCTTTGTCACTTGGGTTATATCTTTGTATCTTTTAATCGCATATAATCACCATGTTTAGCCCTAACTTCATAACCTTATGTAACCTTTTAGATATACAGGGTGTTCTGAAATTCCTGTTACAAACTTCTAGGACTTGTAGAGGGGAGTGAGTGCATAATATTTTGATTAGAAACCCATGTCCAAAAATGTACCATTTGTGTTCTATGATAGTTTCAATTCAGATGTTTAACTCTTCCACTTCTGCAGAGGCAAAGAGAAAAGTCTCAGAGTTGCTTGTCCTGGTATGCAATAGGGTAAACAGGATGACGTGCAGAAATTAAATTTCCTAGTAATTGCACTGCATCACGGCTAATTCAAATTCCTCAAGCAAAAGTGGAAGAGTTAAACATCCGAATTGAAACTGTCATAGAACAGAAACAATGTGTTTCCAGACATGGGTTTCTAATCAAAATATTATGTATTCACTCCCCTCTACAAGTCCTAGAAGTTTGTAATGGGAATTTCAGAACACCCTGTATATTAAACTGTTGTTGTGTTTATTTTAAACCTGTCAACCTGTCTTATTCAAGTGAAGGACACCTACCGACTTACCCATCTCCCTCCCATTCAATTGTTTAACAAGCCCTCCTACTCATACATAATGTGTTAATAATTGGGAGTTAGGATGTGATTTAAATTATTTTAAACTTTATCCTAACTGGTGTCAGCATCTTGACGGGACAAAGATCTTGTGATCTTTGGCCTTTACAACAATAAATGCCATCCCCTGACATGACGCCGGTAAGAAGGGTCCAAGCTCACTGCTCTGCCCCCTCAGTTCACACTTAAATAAAATATCTATTTTGATTTTATTCAAAATAGAAAAAAGAAATCAATTTCATTTACACACATTCTATAATCTTAATTTTATTACTAAATACAATAATAATGAGCAATTATTTATTGTGACTATGCTAGGCTGCAATTTTTCATCACAATGCACTTTAGTAGTGTCTTGCCCAACATCATACTTTTCCTATTAACAATGAAGTCAACTAACAAAACAAAAAATAATGCAACACTCTCCCAAAGTTTCATAAATATCAATGCCAAATAGAATACTTCACTTCTAAATATCATTGTAGACTGCAGCATGTTTGGTGCACTCTAAAATAACTTCTGAAAACAACCACAGTTAACAATAATTACCATTAATGGAATGTTAAATTCTAAGTATAAGACTATCATATACCATTTATTTTTTATCATGTTAAAACATATGTAGCTTACAAACTACATTAATCTACTTAAAAATATTTATACATTATAAAACAAATTCTTATCTCTACATATCATCAATAAAATAAATTTTACTGATATTTATAAAGCAAAAATAACTACTCTAAATAATCAATCATTAATTTATATTTAATAAATTTATAATTTAAACATTACCTGGCATTCCTTTCAAAAACAGGAGAAAATACACTAAAAAAATTCTCTTTGGAATTTGCATTTACAGATGGTATATCATTATCAAATTCTGGATCAACACTATCATAAGATTGTCGTTTCTGTACAGTTCCAAGAATTTCATAAGCTAAAAAGATTATATTAATTTAAAACTTATTTTTACAGCATATTTCTGAAAAACTATATTTTTATAGTTTTTCAGAAATAGGAATCATTAAAATTAAATTCACATACAAAAAAGAATAGATTGACAAATTACCATAATATAATTTTCTAAATTTATGAATATCATCACACAATACTCCATTATTAACTCCAAATAACATGTCTTAGGTAAAAGAAATAAAGTTTAAGGCACTTTCCAAATGCGTGTACAAGATCATACATCAGAATGCCCATGTTATTCACATAATGAACAAGACAATACAGTGGGTGATTGGTTAATGAACATAATCCGTTTCAAGACTTTGTTCGCTATCCAAATTGTTTGTTAACAGATTATTGATTTATCATAGGTTTTTTTGATTAATTCGTTCTGGAGACCCCAAAAAATAAAAAGTATATACTTTCTTACTATGTTTATTTATATGTAATAATAAAACTACATACATAAAGAGTCTTGCATTTTTATCAGTCATGTTTTTTCCATTTGTGAGGCTTAACATATCAGTCTAATGTTGATTACTTTTCTCTCTTCTTCAGGATTTTTCAAAAGTAATTAATAGGTTTATAATTGTAGAGATCCCTAAGCCTATTAACCTCAACCTGGTTTGGATGCTATTCTAAAACCATTGTTCTGACATACTCCCACTTCTTCAAAACACCTTTAATAGCAGATATCGGCATTAATCCTCTTTTTCAGAAGAAAACATATCTCACCAAGTTTCTTGGTGTTCTTCATTCAAGCGTTCTTGGCATTCTTCTGTTGTCAGATCAGTTACAGGTTCCATTATGAGCTCTTCAATGTTCTTTATTTCTCAGATGTAATTTTTGTTACTCCTTAAGCTGCTTGAGTCTTCTTGATTATACAGTACGTTTCTTAGATAAGATTGAACTGTGGCCTACTGTAGACCTGTTCAAGCCATACTGCCCAGAAACATCAGACATCTGCCAACTCTCTATCTTTGCTATTATACTCTTACCTTTCAAAAATAAAAACTGAAACAAAACTTAACAAGTGCCCACTTGACAGTCTCGTGAATACTATAAAAGAATTGTTTCTGTCAGAAAAATGAATTACAAGGGAGAGTTTCAATGTTCGGAGAAATACTATCTGATCAATATATACAGGGTTGAGTGTCAATGTCGAGGTCTCCCACACTCCAAAAAGTTTCAAATTGTTGCCTGCAGACAAGGAAAGACCAATTGGTATTCATTATTTTATGTTGCTTCTTCTTGTGTTTGTTCTGTGAGGTGTTCGTTATCCGAACATAAAAATCTTTCGCAAAAGTGTTCGTTATCCAATTTGTTTGTAGTACGAACTGTTCATTAACCGATCACCCACTGTATATGAAAAAAATACACAAGTGGCTTAATTGTCTTTAACAATAATTCTTAGACAATTACTATTATTTTGTTGTAATTTGTATCTTTTGTGTTTTCCTTCATGATTCCTTCTGTTTGAAGTGTTTTCATTTAAATGTTCCTGTGCAAGGTATAGGCTAGAAAGTAATTTAACCTATAATTAGCATTTATAACTGGAAAAGTTATCTAAAAATGTAAGCTACAGTATATGTGAACTTTATTTGCATACTCTTTCTTGTATGGTCCATCTTTGAGAAACTTTTTTTGCCCATCTTATCCAAAACAGTGCTTAAAAGATGAAACAGCTAGATTCAAAATGCCACAGTCACTAGGCTACCAAACTCAGTGTAGCATGTGGAAAGACAAAGATATATGTATGCCTCATAAATAGTTACAACTATGCATTGGAGTTAATAATGCACTTAGTACCTTCTATACTTTTTATAATTCAACAATAAAATAGACAACTTGTCTTTTTCTGTTAATTCTGAGTTAGAATAGAATAAAATGCTCTATGAATGTGCAAGAAATTAAAGTTTCTAATATAGAAGGTCCTAATAACAGTGTACCTACTATATATACTACCATTTGGTATATTGTTTTCCAGATACATGAAGAGGCCCATGGACAACATGGGCCTGGACATCCATGGATCAGAATATATCAGGATGTCCATATTACAGTATACAGTTTATCAAACAACTAGAATCATAAAGAATTTTAATTTCTTGAAATGTTTGCACATTTATATTTAATAAATTATAAAGATTTTGAATTCTTATACTCAAAGTATCAACTAATAATGATAATTCTTGTTCAACACTAATAAAATTGTTATAGATGAGCTCTGACCTCTATCTGTAGCAGTTCGAACCAGAAAATTTATCTATTTCAGAAAACACATAATTTTGTAATCTAAATAATATTTATGATACATATTGCTTATATAACAAATTTATTACATATGTAATTTTATTTATTTATAGTTATTTAAAATTATACTTATTATGTATATAATGAAATTAACTAATTATTAATATCATTCTCTATCAGGCTGAATGTTCAATCAAAGTACAATAGCCCCTTGTCATATTGAACCTTGTTATGTCATGGATTTGGATATATCATGTTTTTTTTTGGTCCCCCAAATTTTAAAAGCCCTCGAGTCAATGAATTTTAAATTACCAATTGCCATTGAATTTTCTTCTTGCAACAAAATACAATATTTTATTTCTACCATTGTCCTTGAAACTACAACTACAGGTGAAACAATGAATTCATCAAAATCTAAATAAGCAAAACAGGTCCACAGACCAATTATCATTTGTTTCCTTTTGATATTAAAAGTTGTTTATTTTGTGGTTTTAAGTACAATCTCCAATATTTACAAGTTTCTGTGAATTTGAAATTTTACACCTTTATGTGAATTAATGCAATACAGTAAATTCAGATAAGAGTATGAAATTTCCAATTCACTGCATAATGTGTAAGGAAAAGATTTCTTTATTTTTGAACAGAAAGTTCTAACATTTTTATACAGTAGTAACTTTATTTTGCTTTTTAAAGAACTTTTACTTTTTGTAATTTTACAAGTTTTGATGTTCTATTATATGTTCAATATTTATTTTTTAAATTTTCAATTACTGTATTTATAATTTTTATTGAAAAATATAAATTACACAAATTTTTAATAAGTGATTTATTATGAAACCAAAACTGATATTTTGTTTTTATATCAACATTATTTGTCTTTAAATGTCATTGTTAAAGAAACAATAATGCTAAATGGATGTTTGTGGTATCAATGTTTATGTAAATGTTAATTAATATAATACAATCATAAATAAAATTCAGCATTGGCAAACTAAGCTTATTTTATATCAGAAACACTTGCTGATGAAAAAATCGAATATAGAGATTCCATAGCATGTATAATCTGTTTAGTAAATACCCAGAATTTTTAGTACTCATTTATATCATCACGCTGCTGAATATATCACACTTTTTTTTTGTCTCCCGACAAACATGATATAACAAGCAGTTATTGTATACTAACTACATTAGCAATTTATTGAGAACATTCCAAAGAAAACTAGCAATGATTATTGTGTTTAAACACAATAAACACTGCTAGGGAGAACTAATCTATTTTCTCTGCAGTTTTATGTAACATAATTTAAATATAAATATTAGTGATGTAACAAATAGTATATTCGATCTCAGCCGAATACCGAATATTCGGCCAGAAGCGTTGCCGAATGGCCGAATATTCAGCCAAACTATTCGGCTTCATTAACGCACGTACGAAAATTGCGCGCGCAATCCACATTATGGCAAAGATCGCGCACCGTGCTCTCTATTGGCCCGCTGTCACTACGATTTTTTCTTCCTGTAGGTCTAAATTATTTAAATTAATTAATTAAATTATAATTATTAAAGTTAATATGAGACGGAGCCTAACATCTACCTCTAGTGCCAAATTGGTTTATAATTTATGTAATAGCCGTAAATAGCCTGCTATGATTCGGCAGTTGTTGGTATTTAGATGTAAGTTATAACTTATAAGTTATTTTATTTGCAATCGATCATTTTAACTTTTTAATTAAACACTAAAATTTTGTTTTTACTACGTATTTGTAGACTGAATAGTACCCTAAGGATATACTTTTGTGGTGACATAATATGGTCTAGTTTCTCTCCAGTTGTGGAACAGTTCAAATATATCGTATAAATATTAAAATATACGCGAATACGAATATAACATAATTAACTATACATTAACATTAATGCCCGATACATTCTAACCTACACGCCATCAATGCCATAAGATATCGGCTAGATAAAGGTTATAATATTATTTAATTATGAAATAATTTAATACTAGAGTTAGATGCTATTTCTTATTAACTTTAATAATTATAGTTTAATGTTCAGCATTAATAAAAGTTACCAAAAATGATTAATTTACTGTGTTTTTGTTATTTCTTACTCCTGTTTTTAGGTATTCGGTATTCGGCCGAATAGTGATTTAAATATTCGTATTCGGCCGAATAGTGAAAAATAGGCCGAATAGGCCGAATACCGGGTAGTAACCGAATATTCGTTACATCACTAATAAATATACCATATATTTCCACAGATAAGACTATAGTTGAATCATAAAAAAAGGCCCCCAAAATCCGGGGTCGTCTTATAGGATAGATATAAAAAAATTAAATTGAAATTTATATAAATTAAAACCATTATTAAAAAAAAACAGACAAACCATAATTATTTACTAGTAGAGAGTAGGGCATGTCCACAAAGTAGAATAACCCATACGATGTTTCTGTGAATAGTCAAGGTCATTACCTGAATGCCCTAAATCAGTGCAAATGTTTGCAACAATAGAAAGGCAAAAAATAAAATATGTTTATTCGAAAAATTACAAATAGGACATAATTCCGTATACACTATACAGTATTTATTATCCAGATGATGATCGCTGATCTAAACTAATTCATAGGCCATTGATAGTTTGGGGGTCGTCTTTATAGGAGAGATATATGCTAAAACTATAAAACTTTGCTGAAAATTTATACCTGGTCTTATCCGTGGAAATATACGGCAATTAATTTTTAATAAATTATTTTTAAAATTTTCATTAGCCCTGTTTCTATTTTAAAGTATGATATTAAATTCCAAATCAAATTTTAAAAATATAATACCTTTAGTTATACAAGAAAAATAATCATGATCTAGATCTTGAACATCTTCACCTCTGTTTCTTCTTTTGTCAGGATGATGCCTGAGAACTTTTTTACGATCTAAAATCAAGAAATAAAAGAAAACTGTTTACCTATTTTATATTAATTTGTAAATACTAATGGAATCATAATTATCTGGACACGATTGAAGTTACAATATGTAAGTTCGTGCAATTTAAATAATAAAATTAGTTCAATTTCATGAATATAACTTTTAAAATGAAAAATGATAGAACTGATTTACTATGTTTAATATACTATTCATATTAATATAGGATATGCTATTGTTTTATAAAAATAATTAAGTTTAGAAAGCTGTATCTCTGTTGAAAATGCATTATTATTATTATTATGTTGGGTTTAGTGGGTTATACTCAGTTGACACCAGTGGCTGTGTACTATGCCAGACCAGAGTCAAGGCATAGCAACCAAAACAAAACTAAAATTAAATAAGTGTGTCAGTATCAGTATTCAGAAATTTCCTAACAACTATGGCATGTATTCAATAGAGTGGCCTTCTGTAGTGTGATGTATGTATTTCTATTCAATTGTAATGTTCGAAGGCTTTTGTGTAGTGTCTGTGGTATCACACCTGTACAGGAGAGAACAACAGGTACAATAAGCACCCTATCCATCCTCCGCAGATACCTTATTTCCTGGGCAAGTTCTGTGTACTTTGCTAATTTTTTCAGTGCATGCATTTTGTATATTGTGAGTGTTTGGAATGGATATGTCTGTAATGTATGTGATTTTATTATGTTTGTCAACGAGTGTGATGTCTGGTCTGTCCTGGTAAATTGTTTTATCTGTGATTATGGCTCTGTCGTAGTACATTTTGTGCATGTTGTTTTCCAATACTGTCTGTGGAATGTATTTGTAGTATGGTTCATGGATGTCTACTAATTTGTGTTTCTTTGCAAGCTCTTGATACATTATATTTGCTACTTGATTATGTCTATGTAAATAATCTGTGCCAAGAGCTTGCAACCAGAAGTAATGTGTTATATAGTTTCTTGCATGATGTGACATTTTTTGCATTTGTTATTTGTGGGTGTTGTATCTTTGATTTTGTGTTTTCTTAATTTTTAGTAAGACCTTCTGTCTCTTCAAAGAGGCATCTCCAAGCTAACCAACTGTTTGATGCTGTTTTTTCAACAAAATCCTGGTCAGGTCATAAGGATGCCTGCCATAGAGTGCCTTTTGAGCCCACAATTGCTTAATGGTGTCTATGTTTTTTGTATGTTGTGTCGTGTCTGTATGATGTGAGTGTAAGTTTAATGGTGCATAATTACTAAAATAAGAATCAGATTGAATGATTGGAGTATTGACCATCTTTGCTTTTTAAAATCTTATAACAATTTACAATAATATTTTGTATTGTGTTTTATTTAAATAATGAAAATTACCTTGTAACTTAGAAGTTTGATCTACCGTATTTTACGGACTATAAGACGCACTTTTTTCTTCGAAAAAATTACCTCCAAAATTCAGGTGCGTCTTATAGTCCGTAGCGTCTTATAGTCCGTAAAATACAGTAAGTTCATTTTTTTTTTTAAATTTTTAACTCAATTCAAAGCATTTTTTTTGTTGTTGTTGTTGTTGTATGCAGTTTCCAGCAAACTTTAATACATTTTTCTATTTGTGAAAATTTCTACATAATTCAAAGGTAATTTTTAATATATGTCCTACACAGCATTATTAAAATGATTTTGAAGGTTGCAGAACGTATTAACACGTTGACTGCCAACTATAAGATGACTAGTATTTTACGTTACTGCCTAGGATGCCACCTACGAGTTATATCATAGTTTGTTTCCTTGCCATATTTGCAGCTACAATGTAATTCATAGTATATCAGCGTAAATATGAATAGATAGCCTCGGGCAAGAACAGAAAATCAAGTTTGGCTTACATGAACAGAACATTTATTAATAAATTAACAGAAAATATAATCATAAAAAGTTCATTCAAAATTCAAAAGCAAAACAATATTTTTATTGTTTGTGATAATTTTTGAAACAATTTTCTATGCAAAGGGCTGGCTTCTCTGGACAGATTGGACAGAAATAATGCATTTTTCAGCATTTTTTAGCTTTGGTACAAATTTGACATGGCTTTGTTGGAGGCTGTTTTTATTCAGTAGGTAGGATACTCTGTAAATAGTGAAGCTCTTGCAATCTAATTTTTTTTTTTAAAACTGGTTGAATCTCTTCTCCAATCAATGCTTTGATAAATGCTTCTCTAAACTTTATAAGTTTTATCTTAGAATAAGTTGCTTTTTGAAAGAGTCTGTGCACATTGTATGTATGTATGTATATATATATATATATATATACATAATATGCAATGCAACCTTTTTGGACCATCTAATAGTCTTTCTTACAGCTGTACAGTATGATAGCATTTGATCTGATCGGTCAATGCCAAACATTCCATGATTGTAATCTCGAATTATATTCTGTTTCATTGAACATTCTAGTCAGTGGTCTTTTCTTATTCATATTGGGGTATTTATAATTTGATTATAAAAATAAGTAAAAAATAACACACTCAAAAAAGACATAAATGTGATGTGCTCAACTCTATATCTGATTTATTACTAATGAATTTAGACACACATCTCTGATTGGCTGTAGCAAAGTGACAGGACAAATCGCATCTGTGCACGAATTAACTCATAGTTTGGCTTTAGCGAAGAGCTTTCTGTTACATAAGCCAACTATGAGATAATTCGTAAAATCTTTTTTTTTTTTTTTTTTTAAACACATTCTATATGCTTTTTGATTATTACAATGTACTCTGATTAGACTTTTTAATATAATATAATTAAATTAAGTTGGTGTTTTACACTGGAATCCTGAAAAGTCACATGGCTGTCAACATGTTAAATTACTTTAAAAAATGAAAAATAATTATATTTGATTTCAAGATATTTTGTATATCTTAAAAATAATTAATTCTATCCTAGGAAACAGTTCACTTTTATCCCGGAATCCTGGGACAAGCAAAAGACCGGGAAATGAGAAACCCTAATTTGAAGTGATATTAAACCAACAGCATAGCTAATCTTTAAGCTATCATTAAATTATACAGGATTTATCCACATAAAAGCAATTCAGTTTATATTTAAGCTTTTAGCTGATATAAAAGATGCTTTCCTCTTTTAGACTTCTATCCTTTTTCCTCTGCTAATGCTGTAGATTCTCTTTTTCCTTCCACCACTTTTGTGTTCTCTCAGTCTAACTTCCAATAACCTTCAAGTCAGACAGTCCTATATAAAATTTTTCATTTTTTTCTTTATCCTTGCAGACTTTGGCTTTTCCTCTTTGCTTCCTCTTCTCTTTATCATTCCTTAATAGTCAAACAGGTTAAATTTCTCTTAAAGACAATCTTTATGTTGGTAAGATGAGACTCAAGTATTTATAGAAACCTGCTTTCCAACCCAGTATATAGTGAAATTCTCTTCAGTGGTAATCATCTTTCTGTGATCCCTGTTCACAATATTTTCCAAAAGTCTATAAAAACAAGAACTGCTAATTTACAATTTCTCATTAAGTAATGCAAATCATCATGTATTTAAACTGTCATGTCTTAAATGTTCTTATCCATTGATGGTTTTTGAAACTATTGGATTTTTGTGGATCTATTCGAATCTTTTTTTTCCCTGCTTCTGAAGATGAGCTATTATCTCAAAAGTACTAAACCATTTTTGAACTTTTTTTCCTATACTCCTAAAGAAAGCAGTATAGAATCATTTTTACTTTTATTTTTATTATTAATTTTACATATTTTTATTGAAATTTGATATATTATTTTAAATAAAATATCAAATTTCAATCTGTCATTATTCCTTTCAAGCTGCTACCAGCTACAGACAGTTTGGGTATTTTTATAGCCTAAAGGATCCTGTTGAGATTGAGAGGTATCAGTCAGATTTATAGATCCAAAATCACCAAATCATCCTCTCTGAAATGTAAACAAACCCCTCCACCTATATGGAAAGAATAATTGCTTTGAAATTTTCTTTCTACTAATAATAGCTGTGAAATTCTTTCTATATCTTCTTTCTAAAAGTGTTTACTTTTTGACTGTTCAATTATTTTACTCTAATATTATTTATAAAATTTAAATTCAAGACTTTTGTAATGTAGCGTTATTGATCTAATAATTGTTTATATCAATGTAAAAACTTAAAATAGCATAACAATGACACAATTAAGGGACATATGAAAGGTACATACCTATTTTATAAGAAAAATGAGCAGTTATTTATTGTGACATCATCACAATGCCAAGCTGCAATTTTTAATCATATTTTAAATTTAAAATATATGCTATCCACCTCAAATTAGTACTGTAGTGTCTTGTCCCTGTTCATCATGCTTTTCCATTAGCAATGGAGTCATGCCATCATGCCAGTCATCTATCTAGCTCCTATTGGAAAATTTTTGAATTGAAATAACATGACTTCTGGTTTGCATCAGAAGTTCATATACAGTTAATCGAGATCTTTTGTCCCTAAGCTTGCCATATCTGCTCTTGAATTTCATTTCTCTAACACCATTCTTCAGATTAGAAAGACTCTTCTGGATGACAGTAAGAATTTATAGGTTCTAAAATTTTTTTCCAAATTGCAGCTCAATAATGAACATTGTATCTGATGCTTGGCCCTGGCAAGCAATGGCACCATATCTTTTTTTTTTTTTTATCTAAATAAGCTTAAATAAATTAGATGAGAAAATTAAGTCTGATTCTTTAAACATGAAAACATATCTTTTATAATCAACTAATGAACATTTTAACAGTGTTTCTAATGAACTGTTTTCAGAAGTATAATTTTTTGTTATTGACCATATTGCAACACACACTATTTGCTTCTAATCACAATCAAAGAAAAGTAACAATTTATAATTTGAAATAATGATGTACACAGTTTTCAAACATTTAAAAAGAATTCTTTATAAATTACAAGAATAATGTCAAACAATGCCAAATTACAAGGGTTACCGTATTATTTAACTTTTGTAATTTGGCATTAATTTGAACATCAACATCAACACCAGGGATGTAACTCAACGCTTTGTCTGGAACCTGTTACCAGCACGTTCTGTGAATCATAAAGTTTATCACTAATGTTTTTGAACTGTTGAATAGTTCTTCTTCAGGTGAAATATACCAAATAACTAATGGAACACAAAATTAGAATGTGAATATTCAAATTAAATCGAATGTACTCCCGATGAAAGTTGTTACGAAGGGCATGCGCATTTCATACATAGATAATGGCCATTAAAGGTTGATGTCCATAAGGGACTACCAGGCATACGGACACCAACCTTTAATGGCCATTATCTACGTATGAAATGCGCATGCCCTTTGTAACAACTTTCATCAGGCATACATTCAATTTAATTTGAATATTCACATTCTAATTTTGTGTTCCATTAGTTATTTGGTATATTCACCCGAAGAAGAACTATTCAACAGTTTGAAAACATTAGTGATAAACTTTATTATTCACAGAATGCACTGGTAACAGGTTCCAGACAAGGTGTTGAGGCATTAATTTGATATAGATGAATGTAAAAGTAAAAATAGATGACAAAACAGAATGTAATGTGTTTTAGACATTGTCTTCTTTAATTCCAAAATAATACAAGAATTAACTATTTCACAATGATAAAATTTTATAATAATAAATTTTTTTAATTTCAAATGAATCTGTAATGATTTTGTTAGTTATAAATTAATTAAGCCTATTAACTAATAATACAACTACAACACACGTAAATTATACAAAAAAAATGTGTTATATAAAATTTATAAAATATTCGGCAACAACAATAATGAAGATAATAAACTATACTTAATTAGGTATTCAAGAGAAAGTAAATGATGTCTACATTTTCTAATATTCTAAATTTTTAAAACACATTTTAATTTTAAATAAAATATATAATTTTTTTTAAATTTTTAATAGGTAAGTTAATTTATTCATATTATTTAAAAACAGCTAATATATAACATTATTGATTTCACTTAAAAGTCTAAGTTTAATCATTTCAATTTTATTAATTATAATAATAATTTTTTGTAAATAAGTATTTGTAATAACTTACATGCTTTTTTCAAATCTTCTTCTGATGCCTTGAAACGTTTATGTCTTAAGCCTAATACAGCATAATGATCTTGATTCTATAAAAAAATAAATTATTCAAATTTCTTAAATACAATTTTTAAAAAATTATATAAACATCAGTTCATTTTAATAAACTAATTATATGAATATAAATCAAACAATTCATTTTAATTATTATGCTCATTGACAAAGTAAATTACACACACAGATAAAATTGTCCAATTATTGCAAAAGTTAAAATACAGTTATGTCAAAGACAGGAATTAAATTCAATTAATTCGTTCTAGACACTCCAAAATTCATACCAAAAACATATTTTAGGAAAAGAAATAAAGTGTTTAATACTAAAAACAATAAGAAGTTAATATAAAATGAATAAAAAAAGACTAATGTAAAGAATAAATGAACATTTAACAAGGCATTTCCCATGATGGAGCTAAAAGGAAAAAAAAGCAATGGAATTGGGCGTATTAAAAATCTCAGCATCAATCCAGTGAGATGCTGCTGGAAGTGACGCAACTGCTGGTGTTTTCTAGAAAACAGAAATGCTGACTGCCAAGAATGTCAGGAAGCCCACTAGTGGCCAAGCAGTTTTTGTCCCTTAACGCTGGAAGTATGGTCATGGATTCGCGCCTTGATCAGATGGGCTGGCCACATGGAGTTTTCCAAGTTTTCTCCACCTCTGTAACGCCTGAAGAGGAGCCAGATTCCCTTAAAGACCACCTGGAAAGCATTATTTCCCACTGCGTGCATATGGCCATTCCATCTACAGGCCAGCTAATCAAATGCATTCGTCCATAATTTTCATTCTCTTGGAGTAAATAGCTTATATGAGCTGAACACGCCATATTAACCATTGTAAGAAAGAACTTTGAGAGAGAGAGAGAGAGAGAGAGAGAGAGAGAGAGAGAAAATGACAAACGATGTGGACTTGCACGTTACATTAAATTTATTTTCAAACTTATTTAATGAGAACAGCTCAATGAGAGATGAATATTTCAAAAAGAGAAATAGGGATAAAGATTTTTTAAATTTCCATAGGAGTTCTAAATAATTAAATCAATCCTGAAACTGCACTTTAACAACTAAAAAGAATTGTGTGATGTCTTATGTAACTATACTAGTATAATTAAAATATTCTATTAATGTAATAATCGAATTTTAATTTATTAAAATTATTAATTAGAAAAAAGTTTTCAGAGTTGCAGAATTATTAAACCTTAAAATAAGACATTTCATCAAATAAAAAATCTAGAAACAAAATGCATAACACATATATATTCACAATATGGAAGAAACAATAAAAGTCTTCATATCTTCTAGTCCTTTCTCACAACCTCAGGAATAAAACAGTTTTTATGAGTTGAGTTTACCTTTTCTTTGAGACTTCTCGTCTGCCTCGTTATGTAATGCAAAACTTTTCCAGTGAAAACATGATGTAATAGAACAAATTTAAAATTAGTTTGCGATGCCATCTGTTACAAGATTTTGTTAAAAAAACAACTTTTATATTATTAATAATTACAAAAACTGCAAATAATTTAATTTTGAGGGAAAAGATGAGTTTTATATAAAATTATAAATGCTAATAACAATAATTCACTCCCAACAACCTTTGAAAAAAACCAGTAATAGTTAATTGAAAACAAACAATTGCTAATAACAAGTAAAATCTTCACGAAGTCTGACTCTAGAGTTATGGCACGTGATCCCTTTCCATCTTCCCACTCCTCAATTTATAACCAGCAAAATTTAATAGCATCAATGCCCTTATTAACAAGCTTACAACAGTAAATTTTGTTTCTTAATCATTACCCCATCCTAAGATAGTAAATGAAATAGACTCCAACACACACAAACTTTTTTTGCTTTTGCCATTTTTGGATTCAGATCTCAAAACATGGAGATTTGAAAAAAACTCAGAAAATCAAATTTGACACAATTCCAATATTTTCCCGTTTATGTACATGTACTATACAGTACTGTACTGTACTGTACATAACAAGCTGAAAAAGTAAAACACTGTTTTTATTTATAAAATTTTAAATAATGTGACTTCTGGTCAAAACTGGAAGTTTGTATATAGTTAATCATGGTTTCCTGTCCCTAAGCTTTCCATATCTGGTCTTGACTTTTGTCTAACTAACTCTATTCTCAAGATTAAGGAAGGACAGACAGCCAGACAGACAGACACCGTGGAAATTCATAGATCTGCAATTTGAAAATTGCAGTCCAATAAATACAATAAATACTGTAAACTTTAATAGAAAATAAAATATCTAAAATGTAGTATGTATAGCAAATGTAGATTTTAATTATTTTCTTATTACTGATATACAGAAAGAAACTCTCATTGTAAAGAAAGATAACAGTTGTGATTTCAAGTATACTTTGTTTTGAAAATCAAAATTTTATAAATAACTAATTAAATACTTTATTAATAACAGACATCAAACAGATATGTGCAAGGAAATAATAGCTAACTAGAGAGAAAATATGCATTTTAAAATAGTAACTACAGCTATTATTCAAATAAAACCAATAATTGTTTTTTTGCAGCAATAGGCAGTACAATACGTCACATTAGGGATAGTTTAATGAGATCTGCTATTATTGAAGGGTACAACTGGCCTTGCAATCTGCACCAACTCATTCACACACGTACAATCTTCCATCATCTACTCACATTTGTATCCTTTAGTGGGGCTCTTGAGAGCACTCACTCCAGGGGCACGAATGGCAATTAGCTTTTCCTTGCTTTGTTTCAACTGTCAGCATTTAGCTGCCTTTAAATTTTGTATTTTAATTCTTTTTTCTGTCTAAATTCAGTTAGTCCTAGTTGTAAGTTAGATTAGGGACTCTTAGCTTGGTTTCCAATTAAGATATGATAGGTTAGGTTAAATTAGATTAGGGTTTGTTAGCTTTAGTCCTCTGGTTAGGTTTGTCTTAGGTTATGGTAGGTTAGTTTAGTTAGTAAGTTTATACTTAAAAATAAAATAATATAAAATAAAAAATAAATAAATAAATAAAATTGGGGTCTTGCCCATTTGTCTCTGTCGGTTCGTTTGTTTCGTCTAATTTGTCATTGTGTTCATTTCCTTTTCGCGCTGTCTGTCTAGCTGTTAAGTAGTATTAAGATTCACAGTTATGTTCAGTTTTATTCGTATCGAATCTTTGAAAGTAAATCTTTGAAAGTATTAATAGATATAAGTCTTCCTACTAACAGCTACTTGGCACTAACTTCTACACTTAGATATTCGTGGCGGCATTCAATTATCGATGTTCGCTACACTCTGGTTTTCTTTTAGACCCTTTGGGGGACTGTGGCCTTGCAGAATAAAAACTGCACGCCAACATCAAACATAGAGGGTACTGTAGCCATATGTACATCATTCAGAGGGATCCTACCTTTCTCTATTGTCTATCTCCTCTCCCTCCTTTCCCCCCCTTTCCCTCTTTTCTGCTGGCTAAACACTTCGTGTACGGCCAATGTCTTTGTTGTATGTATGCGATTATATCTACTTTTCAATCTATTTAATAGTAATTCTGTAATACTAAATAAATAATAGTAATAGTTCTTTGAATGTTTTTACCTTCCAGTCTTTTGGATCTAAATTTCGTAAATAACTTATATCTTCAACTTCATCTTCACCACTGACGTCATCTTCATCTGAACTACTACTTTCTACTGAATGGAAGGAATTTGAATAATGATTTCGTCTTCTGGAACAAATGATTTCAAACCATTTTCCAACTGGTTCAACTTTAACTTTAGTAAAAGCTATAAAAATAAATCATTTTGATTTTAGAAAATATTAAATTCATCAAAAATTTAAAATAATTGAAGTTTAATGTAAAATATCATAAATATAAGTATTAAATTTTCTTCCTGCATGATAGCAATGTCATATCAAAATTAATCAGGCTATTATTACACTATAATTAATAATTAGAAACTAAGTAATTTGGTACTAGAGGTAGATGTTAAGCACCATCTCTAATCTAAATTAATAGTTATAATTATAATAATTTAATAAATAATTTAGCACATTCTAGAAGAAAAGAATGAGCCTGGAGCGGGACTTGAACCCACAACCTCTGCTTACTATGTGGTATGCTTGCCAGTCACACCATCCAGATCCTGAGCAAGTTTTTGCTTTCAGATGTATTTAAATTTAGATATAACCATTCACAGTTACTTACTTGGGGTCTGGATGGTGTAACTGGCAAGTACACCACACAGTAAACGGAGGTCATGGATTCAAGTCCTGCTCCAGGCTAGTTCTTTTCTTCCAGAATGTTCTAAATTATTTGTTAAATTATCATAATTATTAATTTAGATAAGAAATGGTATTTAACATCTATCTCTAGTACCAAATTACTTAATTTCTAATTATTAATTATGTGAAGTCCCAAAAACTGGTTAACATTAATTATTTATATTAGAAAATTGTTAAAACGAATGTAGAAAATCGTCCATTGTTAAAAGGGACAAAAGCCGATCAAAGATCGTATTAGACGCGTTAGTCATTTGAAACCACGAGGCATGAAAAAAAGGAGAAAGATGTCGAAAGGCAAAAAGAGCCTAATGTAAAATAAAACGCAATAATTGTAATGAGTAATGATTGTAGACGAATGTCCTCCAGTGTAGATGGACCTTTGACAAGTCGCTCGTATACGAAATTTAGATCATTAAAATTAGGAAAAAGGGAAAAGTTAATTATGAAAAGGAACATCACATCGAAGCATTAAATTTCAAAAATCTCTCAGACTAGACAACAATGGGGAAAATATGAGCGCAAGTTTCAAAGTTCCATCAATTCTTTCCAACCTGAGTAAACGGAGGGTGTTCAAGTAGATTTGTCAAGGTGGTTCTTTCTCGTGACTCGAACAGGGGTCGTTTTTCGCTTGGAAACAAGCGAGGGACCAATCAAGAAGAGAGAAAGGAAGGACGTGGAAACAATCAACATGAACAATACGAAAAAGAGAGATTGAAGTAATCGCCGAATTGGAAGGACAAGAGACTTTTTCCGAGAGGTTTCAAGGGAGACAAGAGGTGTTCCAAGGTGGCCATCGAAAGGTCCGCCGACGCCAACCGACGAGTCGCTGCACCTGCCGCTGCCCCGGGGCCTTCTATCGAGCGACGATAGGAAACACATCGGCACAAAAACGTTCGAACGTTCACCTTTGTAACGATCTGTGCATAGTGTGGAGTTGTTTTATATTTAAATAAACGGGTTTCTTTGTGAGACACTTATTGTCTGTGTCATCCTCCCTCACACCCACACGCAAACGACCCTAGATCATCCTGTCGCGGGATTAACAACTCCCCCCTAAAGGTCAGCGAACTTACAATTATAGCATACACGATTAATTATGGCAAGAGTTTGAATTAGTATCAATGCATCAAGTTTTTGGGATGTTGATATATATACATAACATCCATTGTTGTAACTAATCATTACAATCAAAATTAAATTTTATAGGATTTAAAATTAATCTTAAATTAATAGTTTAGATTAGGGGTCAGCAACCTTTTAGTTACTAAGGGTGCAATAAAAATTTTAAAAACCATTGAGGGTGTATAGTTAAAGTTTGAAAACAATCATGATGTAATAAAGAAACAAAATAATTATGTTTTGAAATATGTATATTTATACAAAATAAAGATTATACATGCATTCAATAACTAAAAAATAAAAATTAAAAGTATGTACAGATCATAACACAAAACCAAATTAAGCAAGATTACAAGTATATATATTTGAACTTGAGTGATTATGGTTCTAGAGGGCACATCTGAAAAATGTCACAGGTGCCGCATTGCCAACCCTGTTGATCTGTTTAAGTTGATATTAATTTTCCAAATTATGACAAAAACAATGAAAATCATTTAGAAACAATATGAAGGTAATTATTTTTAAAATCTTTAACATAAACTGTCTTTAATTTCAAATTTTTTAAGATAAAAATTTAAATAAGTATATGCAACTTCAACATAAAATAGACTCAAATATAAGACAAAAAATTAATTTTTCAAAATATGCATGCTAAAATGTGAAAATTTGAAGCTAATTTCAGCCTTGTTTTAAATGTGGAGGTATTTACAAATCTAATAACTAGTAATTGTTTAGACATCTCTTTTCCATTTCAGTACTGTTTGTGTAATGGATCTATTCATAATCCCAATAAATATCAATTTGCTTTTTGTTATTCTTATTTATTATGGCTGAACTAGAGATGAACTAGTTTTCTGTATCATTTCTAATTACTTGAAAGATTATTAAAAAATCAATCCATTGTACAAAATAAAGTCTGTTTCATTATCAAATAGTGTTCTTGTGTGATAAGTTCTACATAGAAATTTTGCTCACTCCCAAAGAACAATCAAGTATTCTATACAAGTGTTTATAACATGTTGTTTTTAACTTATTTTTGTATAAGAATCCTAAAGAATCTAATAAATTATGTAGCAGCTATAGAGAGAAAATCTTGGAAGAAAGTAAAACAAACAGCTTATAAAATTAAGCTGTTTGTTTTACTAACTTTCCTCCAAGCAACTTTCCACAGCATCACTTTTCAGGTTTGTTCTCTGAGGTGTTTGTTGTCTGAACATACAAAGCTTTCGTGAAAGTATTCATTGTTCAATTCGTTCACAGTCCAAACTGTTTGTTAACCGATCACCCACTGTATTTGAAAACAAGTAGATTAACATGTTGATAATTATAGAGACTGAAAGTTTACAATTAATTAAAGTACAATCCACTGAAACATTGGCTGTGTTCAGCAGAGTCAACAGTTGAAACTGAACAAAAGTGTTTCAATTGATAGCTATTACATAGTTACATCTGCTGAATGATGAGTGATCTATGTGTTGAGTAGGAAGCAGCCATCATTGGTCAATTGCAGCTAACAATAGATAGCTTAATGAAAGAAGATACTAAATGTGATGTCAAAATACCAAACATGTTCTGAAACAGCACTACTGTAGAGGGCATTCAGCAGAAAGATTCTCAACAGCACCAGAACTGTCGAGTCTGCTGAACGCAGCCATTGTCACAATAGAGAATCCAGTTCTTGGCGGGGATAATATTTTTAAAAATATTTTTATATTTTGTATATAATAGACACTGTTGCAATTTACCATGTTATCTACTTTAACCCATTGTAATCTCTTACTTTTGTTACTAATTTGTATTTCATTCATTTTATTATGTAACATACTGTAAATCTAACCAGCTGTGCTCTGCAGTGATGGTATTGTACTACATACAACCGAATAAAAATATTGAATTATTGAATTGAATTGCTAGAGATGATATCATTTTGTTTTAATGCATAGCAAACAAAAATGTTATGGCAGGACTTCTTGTCAATAGGTCTACCATCAGGAACAAACTCATAATGCATCAGATTTTTCATATCAAAAAATATTGAATGATTGTAACTCAAGAAAATAATACAGCAGAGGCTTTTGAATGATTGTTAACCTAAAAAAATTATTATAAGATATTAACTTAATAAAAGTTATACAGTCAAATCTCAGTTTACAAACTTAATTTGTTCCTAAAAGTTGTTTGGAAACAGATTTGTTCTCAAACTGAAACAAATTTTTCCATAAGAAACAATATAAAATGGATTAATCCATTCCCAACCTCCAAAACAAAACTATTTTTTACATTTTCATCTATTTCATGCATAAAAATGGCTACAAATGCAATATATTATTATATATAATATAATACTTATATTTCTTTATCTCCATTATGTGTGTGTGTGTGTGTGTGTGTGTATATATATATATTAAAAGCAAAATGTTCTGTCACCACCAACCAAAACCAAAACCATGACTTCACAAAAAGTGCAGTTGAGACTGGACTTTGAATGATATATAACTGAATCAATCAAGACAAACAAGTACTTTATCCACACTTTCCTAAATATTATGTTTCAATTGCTTTGATTTAAATTTAAATTAATTTATTAATTTTGACTTTATTTTTAATTTTAGTTTCTGTTTCAGTTTTGGTGTAAAAACCAAAGTTTTAATTATTATTTTTAGTTTTAATTAACTGACTACCTAGTATTATTAATATAATTATTATTATTATATTAATAAATTTTTGTTATTTAATTTGAGTTAAGCACCTTTAAATATGAATTATTGGATGCCATTTATATTACACAAATATCGATTAACACTTTTTATTAACTAATTTGATTTAAATTGAATTGTGAAATGTACCAAAAACCAGTAGTAGTATCTTACCTGCATGCACTTGAAATCTAATTTGAATAATGTCATTGATGATTTGTGTTGTGACGTGAGGCAAATCTCTGCACCACTACTGAACCAATAGACCTGTTGTTGGTTGTCAAGCCAATGACTTTCTTTAACATAAGAATATAGGAAGTCCATCAGTATAGACCAGTGATGCACAAACTATTTTCACTTCTGACCTCGCATTTTGTGTAAAATTTTGTCAGGACCCCTGGATAGACAGTAGATTTTTTTTATCTTCAATGTAGTTAAAGTGAAATTCTTTTTGGGATTTGCACTTATGTTTCTGCCTTATTAGAGGTCTGAATAAAACACAATTTTATGAAACAATGGTTTTATTTATGCATATGGGTACAAATATTTATTTAATGAAAAATACTTTTAAAAAACCTTTTTAAAACAGGATCTTTTAAAAAGAAAAACACTAACTACAAACAGTGTTTTAGAATACCACTAAGGGTATAGTGCCCATTAAACGAGAGTCCTATAACCAAAAGTTGCATGAGTATATTACGAGCACAGAATGTATTATTGCACCGGACAAATTGTTAAAAACTTTACAGCATAGGGTTAAGAAATTTGCCTTGACTCCCTTACCACATCTTTTAAATATGGAGTTTGTCTTTATAAGGGCACCAAGAACACCAAGAATCTTTGTGTTTGGCAAAACACACAAACCAGGCTTTCAATTACAACCAGTCGTAAAGAAATGTAGTGCACCCACTTTCAACCTAAAAAAACAACTGGTCAAGTTTGTACAAGATAAAATACAAGATTATCCCTTTTGCATTAAGAGTTCATTAGTTGGTGCAGAAACTGGAGAGGACTACACTTAAAGCCAGGGAGTGCATGATGGTAACGGACTATAAAGCCTTATACCCTTCAATAAAACTTTCACTATGCTTCTGTGCCTTGAGGGTCTTCTTGTTTGCTAACATCAAGAATGCATTCAAATACCACAAACACGTTTTGGAATTAACCAACTTAATCTGCCACTCTTCTTTCTTTGAATTTGAAGGGAAAACATACCTACAAGGAAGGGGTGTCCCGATGGGAAGCCCCATGTCCGCTGTACTCTGTGAATTGGTGCTGCGTAACCTAGAAAGCAATATCTTACCTTTGTTCCGGAATGATATTGTAATATACACCAGGTATGTGGATGACATATTTATCCTGTGGAATAATGACCGCAATATCCACCACTTTATAAGCGTAGTCAACAACAACCCTTATGGATTGACTTTACATTAGATCAAGAAAGTGAATTTAAAGTTAATTTCATGGACATAACGATCGCTTGCAGGAAAGGAGAAATCCAGATGAGTATTTACTGTAAACCTATTAGCCTATTATCATCCTGAAGAACTCCATAGACCCTGAACATTTCAAATTAGCAGCCTTTTGAGCATGGACAAAATGCGTTTACACCCATTGCACTAATATTTATGACACTTATGAAGAGTTAGAGTACATACGGAACATAGCGACACAGCATGGTTACCGGAGAAAGGTTATCGAAGGGCTAATTACGAGAATGCAAAAACATAGCAGGCAACCTCGCGAGAATGAACAACAGAAAAACGTGGTACTGAACTATGTTCCGTTTCTAAATAAAACTGTTAAGAGGTTAGCCAGGAATAGGAATCTGCATGTAATTTATAGACGCAAACCAATGATTTACTGTCTGTTAAGAAATGATAAGAGAAAGGAGAAGCCTAATGAAGTGACGAGAGTATATTCAATACCAATAAAGGACCATTGTTTTAACTCCAACCTTGTGTATGTTGGCGCCACTTTACATAACTTGAAACAAAGAATAAATGAACATAGACAGTAGGTAAACAGGAATGTTGACATTATGGTTCTGGCAGCCTTTGCTAAACAACAGAGTATCTCAGTGTACTGGGATAAAGCTGCTATCATAAAGGTTACAAGATCTAGACAGGCAATTAAGCATATAGAAAAAATGGAGATGCATAAAGCACAATTAACATCACAGTGCATCAATCACAGAGATGCGGATAGTCTGTCATCTGCTGGAAATCCTTTTTTGAATAACGTAAAGCAAGCAGATGCTTCTTCACTGACAAAGCTGTTCTTTATTTTATTTTTATTTTGTTACCTATTTTGAATTGTTTATTAATTTGTTTCATTTTTTACCTTTATATTCATTGTACGTTTGCATGACGCACAAGGCATATTACTGTTAAAGCATGCAACCGCAGTTGATTTTTGTTTTTATATTTCGTAAATTCGAATTCTTAGTTCTTTTTCATTTTTACGATTAACTGAGGAAGACTGATCAAGTCAGTCAAAAACATTCTTAAACAATTAAATATTGTGCTGGAACAGTGAAAGGTGTTGTTTTATTTTAGTTAGAATACCACTCTAATTTTTTTTTGTTTTTTATTTTATAGTTTTCATATTTTAAAATTGCAAATCAATTAAGCACTAACAATTCAGAAAATAAATTTCAGAGAGCCATATCATGTGAAGAGTGGCTTCTGGATCAAGATGCCTTTTGAGTTTTTTTTTTTTTTAGTTTATACAAGATGACCTGTAACCTAACAGTACTAAGAATGTCCAGCAAATAAAAATCTTACCTATGTACATATACAGTATATTTGGCTGTACTATAGATTACTCCCTATGGAATTTCGGGACTTTCCAGTATATATTTGAACTTGGGACCGAGACGAGTTCAATGGTACCCTACTTTTGGACTGGAGACAAAAATAAGAAAGTCGTCATACTTTTTTAATGCTATCATGCAGATAGCACCGTAGTTCTAGTACCACCATCTTGCGGTGAAGTCTGCAAACCATGACATCGGACTACGGTCATCTCCCGGAGGGATAGGTCAGGTTTGTTGGACAAGCCGCATCAGCAGCTGAGGGGCCATAGGCCCCAAGGTCAAGGAGTGCAAAAAGGACTTTACTCCAACTGCAGACGATCAGTGTGCTCATGGATCAACATCTGTCTTCTGTTGAAGGTATAATATGGTCCGACTTGCCGACTGCCTGTTAAACACACGATAGGCTTAGCGGAGAGAGCGACACAACTCCCGATCATCAGCAACGATCGCTGAACAAAAGTATAACTTTATTTATTTTTTGTCTCCAGTCGAAAAGTAGGGTATCATTGAACTCGTCTCGGTCCCTGAGTTCAGATATACAGTGGTGCCTCGTATAACGTACGCCTCGAATAACGGACACTGCGAACAACGGACTTTCTGTTTGGCCGTTACGTGACTCAAGCAACGGACTTTTTCGGCATAATTGGTGACTGCTCCATGGGTGCGTTCTTTAATAGCGGTCGCTCTGCGTCTCCGCTACTAGAGGAGTGCGCTGCTGTTTGTAGTCATTTAGGAACGACGGTGAAAGAAAGAAAGATGGCGGTGCCCGCACTATCGATAGTATCGTGATGGAGGAATTTTATATTCTAAAATATGAGCTTTAAAGGCAAAGAAGGGTCCAATTGGTAAAATTTAACCATAAAATAGATTATTTGTTTGAAAAGAGCATTCAAAATAGCCTCGAAAAAAACTTGTAAAGACACTTACATCCCCGCGTGCGCTAAACTCGCGCTTTCACAATTTCTAAATTTCTCATTCATAAAACCACATAATGGATCCGGAAACGAAACTATCTGAGCCATGGAGGACGCCATGTTGCTTTCCACCGAAAACTACTGCTACAAGTGGCCGTTTTTTGCCGTTCGACGCATGCACTCCCACCAGAATTTAGGAACACGTTTCCGCAGGAATTTTTAAAACGAATGTCGCTCGCGCAGAGTTACGCGGAGGAATAAAAGAACGCACCCCACGTTCATTTTTTTAATGATACAGTAACACTTATTTTTTATGCTGCCGGAACGAATTAATGTTTTAACATGTATTTTTATGGGAAAATGCGTTTCGTATAACGGACGTTTCACTTAACGGACGAGCACCTGGAACGGATTAAGTACGTTATATGAGGCACCACTGTATACTCAAAATCCCGAAATTCTATAGAGAGTAATCTATAGTATATCCATATATTTCTAATTTTTCTGCCTTGAAAGCACTAAAAAGTTCATTTTTTCATGCTCATTATGAATTTGGTCAAGCTCACAATAGTTACAATTTAGTGGATAATGAAGCTTGACATATTAGGTCAGAATGTTATGAAAAATTTTTAGCTTTGACTCAGATTGAAGTCAGATCTATCACGGTTCATCTATCAATGGCAAACTGACATTGTTCTGAGACATCCAATTATCTACATATATTGTATTGTATCAAAATGCCCTTCGTTGACTTTTTTCTTTAAAAATATATTGTGAAAAGATATGTGTGTGTGTCTTATACTTCAATTTAGCACCAATTCTATAAGCAATCGGAATAAACGATATAACCATTTTTGAATTTCCCTCTTTCTTAATACCTGTATATCATTTTATCATCGATTTAAATATTATACAAACAAAACAAATTTGATCTTATCAATTTTGCTATAATAATATCTTAGTAATATAAGCTTTATTACTTCATTTAGTTTAAAATAAAAAAATTAATTTGTTCAAATATGAAATTGAGTGCTTTAATAGACGACACGTGCTACAAAGTAATAAAGCAAACTTAAATAAAATAACTAACAGCTTGATAATAATCATTTGTTACACTAAAATATACCTGATAATGAAGAATAAACTTCCGAAGTTTCGTTATCGTCAAAATTAGACAACATAATATCCTAATTCACAAATCATTCCTATCCGAACTTCGTTCTTCCAATTACGGATTCTAGCGCCCTCTTACCTAAAGAAAATTTTGATGCATAAAAAAAAAAATATATCTTATAAAATTTATTTTAAAAATAAATACTTAAAAACTATGGTTTATTAAGAACATGTTGCAAATTTGATAGCCTTGGAAGACAGTAACCTACTGCATGTAATAAACGGCCGTTGAACACAGTGTTCATCGACTACAGGTTCAACGTGAGAAGGGGGCCGCATGACGCAGTATGGCTCTGGTCGGTTATTTATTTTAAGAACCTTTAGTACCTTGCAGGACTTTTTTTTTTTTTTTTTTTTTTTGATACATGTAGCAATATGGTCCGACAAGGAGATATACAGAAAGCGTATGCTATCCTGCTTTAAGATTTGCTCACAGATGTCACAACTGCTGGTTACCTGCTAATGGTATGGGAAGAAACGGGGTTTTGTAGAGAGGCTTCCATTTATCTGTGAATGATGGAAAAAGATACAGTTGCAGCTGTTTGTACTTGTCTCATTATCAGACGATCATTTACGATCATTTTTCTTAGTAGTCTGTCTAGGACTGGGGCATCCAAAGTCTGCCCACCGTGTATATATGTCCTGATAATCACTCCCTTAATACAGTAGTTCTCAATCTTTTTGAAATCGGGGAACACTAAACTTTTACATTGTTTTTCGTGGAACACTTACAATACATCAGCTTTAAAACAGGGGTGGCAAACTTTTTTGAAATTAAGCGCACTCGGTTTAGTAGATGACGATATTGGCGTTTGCTAATTACATTCCTACACAAAAATTATTTTACATTGTATTGATTTTTCTTTTGCAACAATTTTTAATTGTATATTCATTTTTCCGCGAAAGTGGCTTCACGGAGCACCCGTATTCCGCGGATCACGGATTGAGAAGCACTGCCCTAATATTTTGCAATCAGATCAAAACGTCCCAGATAGGAGCAATTTGGCGAAATGGCTATCTCCTTTCTTCAGCCCAATGTATATTCTCTCTCAAACTTTGTCAGTTTTGAGTAATATCTTTGACTGCGTCGTACTGGCATTTGAAGACCTCCAAACATTAGATATACTAAAAATTCTGAGCACCGCCAGCGCCTGAGAAACTTATCATGAGATACTGGGTAGATATGTTAAGGCGCTCTGGTAGCATTCTCTGGCGTACATTAGGACCACGATTATAATCATATACGTAAATGATTATAATCATTTACGTACACGGCCATAGAGAGATAGTGTGGACCCCGGCGACCTAGCGGCCAAGGTGGCAGCCTACCGCTGTGAGAGTCCCGGGATCGTATCCGAACGGTTCGAAAAATCCCCAGGAATTTTTCGGGGGTTGTCCGTCCGGATATATCGGGCAACGTCCCTCACCACTCGGCCGCCCATTATGGGTCTAGCCGAACCCATAATAGGCTTGCTAAAAGCCCTCTTAGTGCCCACAGGGCGGAAACAGTTTAAAAAAAACACAAGTATGAGGTCCGGGTATTGCGGTTCTTTTTGTCTTTTTAGCCATTTTATAACAAATGAAATACGTAGAATGTTTCTTTGTCAATAAAAAGTCTTTTAAAGATTTTATTTTCTGTTTGTAAAAAATAACATTGATTTTATAGCTGTAGGAACCATATGGGACCTAACTTTCCTCCGGGTCTAGAGAAAATTCCCCAGCTTCACTCCCTTTTTTTTTTTTTAACTCTTTCCGCCCTTGCGGGCACTAAGAGGGCCTCTTTTAGTAGGCCCATTATGGGTTCGGCCAGGCCCACAATGGGGCGACCGGGTGGTGAGGGACGGGGCCCGACATATCCGAACGGACCACCCCCCGAAAAATTCCTGGGGATTTTTCGACCCGTTCGGATTCGATCCCGGGTCCCCCAGAGCGGTAGGCTGCCACCTTAACCGCTCGGCCATCCGGCCACTAGCTTCACTCCCTTGTCATCCCTGTTCACATATCTGTTGAGACAATTGTATACAGAGTTTTACATTAATCGGAGAATTCTGTGTACGTAAATTTTGACATTAAGTGTATATTTCATTTAAATAAATTGTCTTTATTCTGAATTAATGACGACCGGATGGCCGAGCGGTTGAGGTCAGCTGTCACTGATAGATCGATCGACTGATTTTTTTTATCATACATGATAATATATATGATTAAAAAAACCCCAAGGCGAAAAGGATAAGAAATCGGAGAAAACTTAATATTCCATAATTTTTTATAATTTTATATAATTCAAATATTAACAAGTTAAAAAAATTACTACGTATATTTTATTTACTTTAACTGTATTAATCTCGACCATATCACGACAGGAACACTTAGGTTTTATCTCACTAGAGGGCTTTCACTCTCGTGTGTGTTTTATGCACGTGCCGTTATGTATTGATATAGTTATGCGTGAAATATTCAGAAATATCGAAGCATTTGTTAGTATACTGTAAAAGAAGTACGTAAGTATTTCGCTTATTACATTTATGTAAGGATCATGCACTGTATATGTATTTTAGTATGATTTTATGTAACATTTGTCTCCTTAAATTATACGTATTCATTTATCGGTATTCCCATTTATCTGTAGAATGGCAAGTGGCTCATCGATGTCGAATTATGCTAAAAGAATGGCATATTTAAGTGCTCGTATATTTGGTGAAGTGGCTCGTCCTACTAATTCGAAATCCATGAAAGTCGTAAAGTTGTACAGTGAACGGCCTGTAGACCTTAGAGAAGAGATTATCAATTGGTATCCACCTCATCCTCAGATTCGAATTTTAATGTGGCGTTTGAGAGATTATGGCTTATTCAGGTATGATAGATAGACATAGGCCTATATGATAAACATTTCCAGAACAAAATTTTTGAGTATGGGTGAATACCCATATAAAATGTGCTATAAACAAAAAACTCATCAAACAAAAACAAACCAATCTTGTGTTGGTCACAGAGTAGCACATTGGTAGGTAGACATGTACAAAGCATGATTGAGCAACATTGGAGAGAGGTCATGTAACTATCCAGAAACATCACTTGCCTCGGTCATGTAGCATCTCTGATGCATTTTCTGAAAACTTATTCTTCTCTTGGAAGAATTTGTTCTTTTGCATTGTACTTTGGAAGCATTATGTGATAAAGTCTGCAAGTACAGTTTGATAAACATTGCTTTAGTTATATTTCCAGTAATATTGTAACATTCTACAATAAAATCCACCCAGCTGATTGCATTGCAGAGACAGAGTTTACGTTAAATGATGTTTAACAGCTGAACGGCATCTAGATGTCAGCTGGCTGAACTGTAGTTTAAAATGCGTTGCAAAGACGACCATTGTCTATTTCTGAATGCCGTCTAAACAAACCTCGGAAAAACGTTGGCTATTACTTTCTTTGCTGTTACTCTCCTCTCTCAGGAGTCATTTAACCAATCAGGTCATTCATTTATGATGTCAGAAAAATGGCAATGAACAATGTGTTCAGATCGTGCCAGAATTTTTCTGAAGAAGAAAAAAGTGACCTCATGGAAATTATAAAAAAAATTATCCTGCAGTTGAGGAGAAAGGTTACAACAATTCTATTCTGGGGATGAAAAAACCATATGGGAGATGATACAGAATGAAATTTCTTTGTTGTTTCCTTGTTGGTCTGCTTGCAGCAAAACCTTATTTTTATTTGTTAAACAAGACCTCATTCTTATAAATGTCTCTATCACTATACAAAAAACTTTCTAAATTTATTTAATAGTAATTTGATAGATACCTGCATACAGTAGAGACATAAACTCTGATAAGATCACCAGCTACCCTCTGGAAGCTTCCAGTGGCATAAAATCGTAATGCCATCAACAACTGTTGTTCAGTAGAGTTAATGGCAATCCTTTCCGTCCAGATGCTTAATTTCATTGCCAATACAATTTAAAATACGAACAAATCCAGGTTTAGAAAATCTATAGCAAATTTGAAATTTGTCTTTGGAATAGATTTCTAAAGGATTATTCCAATCTTGTAACCCTCTCTCTTTTTGTAATTGTCGAGATGAATAATTTTTTTGATTTGTCCCATTTACAATATTAAATGAACAATATCCATTATAACACAAACTTTGCAACCAACAAATGAATATGGTGACTTCTGTTTAAGTAAAACAGTGTGTAAACCTTCTATCAAGGGAGTCTAGAAAGTAGGTCAAGTAACTAGTTTCTAATTGCAGTCTGAACTGTGGCAAGCAAGAAATGCCATCTCTCCAATGAAATTTTTCTGAACTATGGTCTAGACGAGGCGTGTCAAACTCAAACTGCTTAAGTGCCAATTTTTTGTCTCGAGTATGACAGCGGGCCAGATGTTTTTAGCTTTTGTAGCCAAGAGTTTTCTAAAAGTAGCCCAAAAGTAGCTGACTCAACAATGATTTTAATAACCCAAGATTTCACAATAAAATAAAAAAAACACCATTTGTAGTTTTCCAGCAATAACTTTAATCACAGAACAAACATTTTCAGCCAATTTACAGGCCTGAAGCAGGTTGTAAAATAATTTGGAAATAAGAATCGCAAGACTCAAAATACAAGCATAAACTGTAATTTCCTAATATGTGGAAAACACTCATTTTATGTGCAAAATAGTGAGAATTATGCAATAAATGACCTTGCCAAAACAGACTTTAATTCGAAATTCAAAAGATGAAATAGAGAAAACATAATGTAAACAAGAAATTAAACACAAAAATAAATGAAATAAATAAATATCTGTAAGTAATATAAATAAATAAAAAAAATAATAATAAACAAAATTGTTGAACTCAAACGTAACATACTTAAACGTACAAAATATCACATTTTCTTTGGTATCAAGATAATAAAAAAATAAACAATGGCATTATTGAATTGATGTCGCGGGCTGCAACTAATTGTCTGGCGGGCCGTATCTTTGACATGCCTAGTCTAGACGATCCCTAAATCGTCATTGGTGTCTAAACATTGTCTCTGCAATCAGCTGACTGAGTTAAGATTTGACAACAGTGATTAATTTTTCAGGCTAATATAGCAAATTTTTAAAAGACTAAATAAAATAATAAATGTAAATGATATAATTAGCATTAAAAAATACAAAAAAAAGCACTTTCATTTTGTTGCCAAGATAGGGTTTCCATTTGTCCCAGTTTTTGATAAAATGTCTTGGTGTCTCGATTTTTTCCCAAATTTTCCACTTTTTACAGGAAATGCGCAATCATTTATTGTGACATCATCACAATGTTCGGTTGCAATTTTTAATTTATTTAATTTAAAATATGTGCTGTCTACTTCAGTTTAGTACTATAGTGTTTTTCCCTATACATCATACTTTTCCATTAGCAATGTAATCATACTGGTCATCTATCTAACTCCTTTCAGGGGAAAAGCTTTAAATTGAAATAAGGTGACTTCCAGTTTGCATTGGAAGTTCATATATAGTTAATTGGGGCCTCATGCCCCTAAGCTTTCCATATCTGGTCTTGACTTTCATGTATCTAATGCTGTTCTCAAGATTAAAGAAGGACGGACGAATGATCTTCAATCCGATGAATTATATCTGTTTTTTGTGTTAAATCTAAAGCTTTTCATTTTCTTTTATGATCCATAGCTTTGCTTTACACAACAAATCCAAGATGTGGTTTGGTTTATTTGGTTACAGCAACATGATGTGGGTGATCTGCTGAGTGGAAATGACTCCTGGGAGACTTTTATAGGAAACTAGCCCCTATTTAGATGTTACAAATGTAAAAAAACCTGGAGAAATCCACTTGGCAAGACCATTGGCAGAGCACAAATCTATGATCAACTACCAGCATTCAGTGGTTTTAACCACTAAGGCATTGGTGGCCTACAACAAATCCAAGACTTATCACTTGTAGAGAAAACTAAACCAAAACTGAACAAACTGGTCAATCAGAAAATGAAACAAAAACTAAACATAATGTATAATTCTATGAAAGAAATTTATTAAAAATAAACTTTATATTATTTCTATATTTATTTTTTGCAAATAAACTAAATAAAATGACAACTATGATGAAATAAATAAAATGATGACTGCAACAGAATAAAACAGTGACTTAAAAGTCTGTAATAACAGAAGTGTAGTTATCTGCTGAAAAATGGTCCTTAGTAGTGGGAGTCTGTTACAGTGAATGAGTTTTCTTATAATTTTCCTATACTTTTGGCTGAACTGATCAGCTATCCATAATGATGCAAGGTCTGTTATATTGGGATCTGTAGTAATGAGCTTTTACTGTATGTATGTGTATGTATGTATAAGTGCTAATTATTTTTTTAAAAACACTAAATGATTTTAACTATTAATTCTAGTGTTTTATTTTTATATTTTGGAGAGTTTCTGAACTATGCTAATTATACAAATATACATCAAACGAAACCCAATAACATAAGCAAATACACCAACAACTGTCATAAATGATTGGGTTAAATTTTGGATAACTGATTACAGAAATAAATTTGGTACTAGAGCTAGGCATTAGGTGCCAACTCTTGTTAAAACTAGTAATTATAATATTTTAATTAATTTAGATTAAACTGGAAGAAAAGAATTGGCTCAAAGCAGGATTCGGACCTGCAACTCCTGCTTACCATGCGGACGTGTTGCCAGTTGCACTACTCGTACCTTCAGTCTGATCTCCTCTTCCACATATATAAGCCTAAGACATAACCATCGATGGCTATTACAGTGCCAACTGGGGATGCCAGCGCACCCACAGCTTGCAACATCCACACAAGGCAGCTGAGTCGGCCATTGCAATCCCAGCAAGATATAGATATACAAATATACATCAAATGAAACCTGATAACATAAGCAAATACACCAACAACTGCCATAAATGATCGGGTTAAATTTTGGATAACTGATTACAGAAATAAATTTGGTACTAGAGCTGTAATCAGTTATCCAAAATTTAACCCAATCATTTACGGCAGTTGTTGGTGTATTTGTGTATGCTAACTATATAGTCTATTACTATTAACGCGTTGCTTTTTGTAAATAAAACTATGTTTATTAAAGTGAGTAAATGTCATACTTCTTTAATCCTTTGAGTCACAACTCTAGCTTTATTTAGTATTCCTTCCTCATTCATACATTTCCAAGTATTTGAAAATATTTCCTTTCCACTCAAAAATAAAATATGTATAAAGGTTTATGGCTTTGTGAAACTTCTTTTTGAGTTTATGCCATTGAAATAAAAAAATAATAAAAATTTGTCAGTTTTGTTTACACGTTTATGGACTGCATTGGAACTTGCCTTGGGCCACATGCAGGTCGTGGGTTGGACACCCCTGCTCTAAGACCTCTCTGATGTACTGCTGACTGTTCACAGTGCCTTGCAATTCATAGAAGACTAGAGCATGAATGAAACATAATAGCATCCTAACACTTTCAGCAGAATTGCTATAATTTGTGTAATGCACCCTCCCAGTTGTCATTCCTCACAGTACTTGCAAACAAAGATTCAGCTATCATTATTCTAGATATCTAGACTTGTTGGGAAAAATGTTTTTGATATATTTCATAAGCCTGTCTTGAAATATTTGTTCATTACCTGTCTTTTTTGTGCTGGTGTAGCTACAGGTACTCCAGCTATGATCCCTCACAAAGATGAGTAAAACCGTCTACTGTCCACTGTCTCCAAGTATGCATAATTGTACTTGCATTTTTTTCAATACATGAAGTACAATGAACTGCCTTTTCTCAACTGAGTAATTCTTCCTCTTAAAAGTCCATCAACTGTTCTTAATCAATGTTTTCTTGTTTTACAATGAGGCATGTTTACATACTAACAAAGTAAAATTGAATTCATTGATAGGATGTTCAGGATTTGCTTTTTTTTTTTTTGCTCTCTTTTATATCTTCTGAGTCACATTGCAATCTTTATTGGGGTGCATCCTATTTGCATATCAAGCTGAATTTTCAATCATTTTCATTTCCTATGATAAATAACCCATCTGCCAATTTTCTGGTTGAGCCAATCCAATAACTTCTTATTGGTGTTGCAATTTCAATGCACAATAGTATATGTTGGAACTTATTCCTCACCACCTGGCAGATTCAACTAGGTCAACAATGGATCACTTTGTTGACCCAGTTGAACCCAAGATAAGTATGAAAAAAAGGGTGTCTTACTTCTTGCAGAGAAGAAAGAGTTGAAATAACAATAAATATTCATGGTTTTTAACTGTACATATGCATTTTGTCATGAATTATGTTAATCTTTTGATATATATTTTTAATTAACAACATATATTTGAGAAATATAATTTATTTTTAAAATAAGAGATTATATGAAGGATAATAAAATGACTTAATCAAATTTTTGTTTTTAATTGCTAAATTTTAATAATTTTATCTTGAGGAAACCGTGTTTTATGTTTTCTTTCTTGTGAAGACACAATGCATTGACAGTTGATTTAAAACACTGGGCAAATTTTTATCCTATATTTGGTTGGTTTATTCCCCAACCGAATAAAGGATGAAAATTTGCCCAGTGTTTTAAATCAATTGTCACTGCATTGTGTCTTCGCAAGAAAAAAAAAATTTAATAATTTTGTTTTAATTTTATAAATCTTAGAAAAATATAAACTAATACCGTAATCATTTTATGATTTTTAGAGATGAACATCAAGATTTTAAAGATGAAATGAAGAGATTAAGAGAGCTCCGAGGAAAAGGAAAACCAAAGCGGGGAGAAGGAAAAAGAGCAAAATTATCAAAAAGTTCAGAATCATAGACATGTTTGTAACATATTGAATTAATTATAAAACACGATTCTTAAAATTGATATTTGCATTTTAGAATAAAATATTAAAACTTATTTCATTTTCTAGTAAAAATATAATTGTCTGTAAAAAGACTGTTGTCAAACACTCAAAATTACTAATAAATAATTAAAAAATAATGAAAATTTTTCTGTGATCTATCCTTTCTTTAATTTAGAATAGTCTCAGTTTAATGAACTGGGGAAGGTGGCAGTTTATTCAGGTATCAGTTGAAGAAGGAATATGAAGGTAAATGTAAAAATGGTCAAAACATTTGTGACTTTTGGAAAAAGGAATGAAAACTTATTGACATTTATGTTATAGGAAGTACTATTAATGAGTAAATTTCCAACAATTTTAAAAATTAAAAAATTAAGAAATTATAATTTCACAATAAGTAAACTTTTGATTCAGTTTTATAATATGTAAAATAAATTTAATAGATTATTTCTTGAAACAATTTCTAGTAATGTGGTTATCATTCTTGCATACGATTAGTATGCAAGAATGATAACCATAAAACATGTTAATTCCTATTAACATGTTTTATGGTTATTATGGAATTAACATTGTAATGTTTTATATAATATGAATTCATTTACAAAGTTCAGTAAGATGTTTTTTTCTAACTTTTTACAACTAATTTGTGAAGAATTTCTGATACTGGGCTTCTTATGGGTATCTCTGTTCTGTTTGTATAAATGCCCTTCAAATATGAAGAATAATATAGAAGATTGTCATTTCTGTGATTTCAGATTGGTATTTATGTGTGTAAAGAATGTAAGACACTAAAATTTCTGAGAGTGCTCATATACAGATCCAGTTTAATAGAAGGGGGGTACATGCTTTCATAACCTAGAGCCGTGGTTCTCAATCTGTGGTCAGCAGAACATGGGTGCATCATGAAGCTACTTCAAGTGTTCCATGAAAAAACAAATATACAATTAAGAATTATTGAAAAGAAAAATCAATACAATGTAAAATAATTTTTGTATGGAAATATAATTAGCAAATGCCAATGTAGATGATGATCTACTAGACCAACTTCAAAAAGGTTTGCTATCCCTGCTTTAAAGCTGATGTATTGTGAGTGATCCGGGGAAAAAAATGTGAAAGTTTAGTGTTCCCTGACTTCAAAAAGATTGAGAACCATAGACCTACAGTAGTGATGATTTCCTCCACACTTTAAACTTGAGGTTTTTTCAATCAAGTTTACTGAGTTTGTTGTGGAAAAATTATAAGACAGCATAGTACTTTCATAAGCTTGATATTTTCAGTCTGGAATAAATGATTAAATAGCTTTTTTTCAAAACAATTTTTTTTCTTGTTTTTATTTTGATTCTTGGATGCCTTTTTTACTGTGGTTTCCTGTGAAAAATTTTTGAATATTTCTACTATTGAAATAGATATATTCACGGAGATAAAATTGTAAACTTCAATTGAGGAACTGATAATGAAAATCTCTATCTCAGCCGTAACTTTAACATTTTTCTACAGTAACACACTTAATCTGAAATTGAAAATGAGTGAAATTAAGCACAAACTATAGATGATGAAACTTTTTAGTGTTTCCGAGTAACTGCACTTTCATCGTGATAGTTTGTGACTCATCGTCCTGTGAAATGAGTAAATATTAACAGTGAAAGAGTGTTGAGTTTCTCCTGATCCACAGTGTTTTCCTGCCAAAAATTTCTTTAAAGGCCAAATAAATGAAAATCGGCAGGAGGGGCTAAATTTGGACTATATGGAGGATGTTGCGAGACCTCCCAATTCCGCTGTGCTAACCACAGTTTGGGTTGATTTGATGTGTGGAGTATAGTCCAGATTTATCCTCCATTGGATTTTCATTTATTTGGATCTTTAAAGAACTTTTTGGCGAGGAAACACTTTGCAGATCAGGAGGAATTGGAAGACACCGGTCTGGACAACTTCAAGCAACTTGACAAGCAACAGTACTGTGAAGGGATGTTCAATGCTGTGTCATGCTGGGATAAATGTCTCAACGTTTACAGCGCTTATGTCGAGAAATAAACAAAAGTATGTAGTTTTTGTGGAGTGTATTAAATATTTTCTTTAATTATAAATGTTAGTGTAATGTTGGTCTGTATCTTTAATATCAGACTCCCCTCAAACATTAAAATGTTAGTATTTTAGTGGATTTTAAAAAATAGAAAAGTTAGTTGTTTTTATTAAATTTAAATCTTATTAATTGTTTTATTTTAAAAAACTTTTTAAATTAACCCAACTGAAAACTGTCAAATAATAATATAAGAGTCATCAGATACTTATTATTGTTGTAGTTTATTACTTTTTTAATGATTAATAGCTAACAGCTGTAAGTAGGACTCAGCCAATATATATGGGTTTGTGACCTTTCAAAATTTCAAAACTATTGGTATAGATCACAGCACATGAATGCATTTAATTCATGTGCTACGTGCATTTTTATAAAATATATATTTTCTAATAAATCATTTTTGCTTAACGCTTTACTATTTGTGTTATTCAAAGAAAACTTGTTTGTCTCATGAACTTTTATTATGATATTGATTACGATATTGCTTTGTTTATAATCCCTGACAAAAATTATGAAATCATTTCATCATTTACAGTGTTTTTATTAAGAATAATTTGAACAATAAACATAATGTTATGTAAATTAATACAAAAACTTTTAAAAAAAACATCACATAGAGGAAAAAATTAGGAAATAGTCTTATAAGAAGTGTTTAGCATATTTAAAACATCACTTACTATATTGTTCAGTATACAAATAATATGTCTGATTATAAAGTGAATGTTTGTATGTAGCCACTCAAATGATTTATTTTTCTGTTAATGCAACAAAATTCATGGCACCTAGATGGGAATCATCTATTGAAAGAATGGGAAGGAATGTAGAACTCCTTAAGGAAGACAATTCCACAACAGCTGTCGCAAAAGATGTGGGACGTTCACTCCACTGTGTCTGAAATTTGGTGCAAGTATTAACAAATCAGGAATGTTGTAAAAGGAAAACATATTAGTCAACCACAAAAGACATCAAAATTCAGAATATGAAACTAAAAGCAATATATTAAAAAGCTTCTTGCCTATATTATTTAATTACAAAAACATAGGACTAATAAACAGGCTTATTATGCTCCCAGTATATTTAATTAACATCTCCAAAATGCATTTCAACCTTACTGGACCTTTTCAATTGGATAACATACACGATTGTTTCTTGTATGTTAAAAGGAGCCAGTAAGGCTGAAATGCATTTTGAAGAAGTTAATAAAGTCATAATTACATTGGGAGTATAATAAGACTGTTCATTATTCCTAAGTAATTATATTTTTCTAAATAAAAGCAATATGTTTTGGAAATAGAGAATGTATACAACAAAAGAGGTGAATAGGAATTAAAAAGAAGCAGCAGGTATTAGTATCTGTAACAGAACAGTGAGAAATCATTTGAAATAAATGGGATTTTCATATAAAAGAGGAAAAAGAAAGCCATCACTGACACCAAAACATAGGAAAGCAAGGTTACAGTAAGACAAAGCGAAGGAAATCGTGAACTGTAAATGATTGGATGAAAGTGATATTTAATGATGAGTCAAGATTTTGTATTAGTCATGGAGATGATGCTGAAACTTGTTTGGCACCATTCTGATATAGCTTATAAGGATGGCTACCTAAAGAAAACGACAAAATTTCCTATCTTGGTTGTTATTTAGGGTTGCATGTTTATATCCAGGTATATATAGTTTCCATTTTGGAAAACTATTTTGTCCCTTCCATCGAAAATATGTTTGGTTGCAGTGATGTCATTTTCAAAGATGACAATGCATCTTGTCCTAGGGATCAATTCATCAAAAATTTTCTTCGTCAACAGTACGTCAACACAACCATTGTAACCCGAATATTTTACATTTGTAATTATTGCAAATATAAAATATTCAGGATGCAATTATTAACAATTAATAAATATATAGAAAATACATAAAATATGATTTTTAAAAAAAATCTCTTTTAACATTAGAACAAGCTGGCACATTTCCTTAAAATTAATTTAAGCATTATCTGAAACAGTTTTTATGGACAGTTCTGAAGATCAAAAAATAAATAAATGAATCGGCATACATCAAAATGTACTTATATTTGTGTTGTCGACCGCCATAAACGATCGTGTAACAACTACTGAGTGGACACTCCCTGTGATTATGGAAAAAAATTAATAATTGAAAGGTCTAATAAACTGTATTTTCCATGACAAGAATAAAACAAACTTTATTTTCATATATAAATTTTGCTTTTCATGTTTATTTTCATACATATCGTAATAAAATAAGCCAGCAACAAGTTCCTTAATCTCTATAAACGTATGCAAATGCCATCTAGGATCAACTGGATCGCAATAAAACTGATCTTAGAGGAGGGTAGGATCAATGCTCTAACTAGGGCGGTGCCCAGGCACAGGGCGCAGACCCTGGGTGGGGGCACAGAAATGACCAAGTTTTGGGTCATAGTTACAGAAGCTCGCACCGGGCGCATAAAAGGCTAGTTACGGCGCTGTGTAGGATCAAATAGTTTACGAAAACTGGCGACGAGCTTCCGTTTGCTATCAAACTGTTCGAGGAGATAACTACACTCCATTTGTGCTGGCGTGTATAAGGAGACGTTTTTGGGTATTAACATAAAGTTTTGAACTTTTTATATCTCGCAATAATTAGAATGTCCGGAAGAGGTGTTATTTGCGCTATGTATGGCTGTTTTATTTACAAGATACAAAGTGATCGCAAGTCGTTTTACAGATTCTGTAAAAACATGAGATGGGCATTTAGCAAATTAATCCATACCGAATGTAAAAATGTATTATCAATTTTTAATAATGATTATATGGGAAATTTTCACATAGAAATGAAAAAATATGATGACAATTGCAGAATGCTGTATCCAAACGAGTGTGTGAAAAAGTTATCTTCAGAAATATTTCAGAACAATTTTAATATATTTTTGTTACAGAGCACACGTGAAATTAAAACAAAATTAATTAATCATTTCTTAAAGAATGCAAATATTAAAGGTGTTTGTGACAATTGTATTAAATTATTAGCAGATAAATATTTCAAAGTCCTTATTACACCATATACGACAAAAAATGATGATTCATCTGGAAGTTTTCTGAGAAAAAATGCTAAATTAAAGATTTCACATACATAATAATTGTATTATCCATGACCTGTATGATCGAACTGTTCACATAATGCATTTTGATGATATATTTGTGTTCAATTGTGTTTATTGTAAAAATGTTTTATTTTAAAAAATTGTTTCAATTTAATAAAATTAAATTAAAACCTGGAATTTTAATTTTAAAAATCTGACTCTTATTGCATTTGATTTGTTTTATCGGTATTATTCCTTCCTTTAAATCTATCCACGTTTCCTACTAAATACAATTATAATTCATGTTTTAAGATAATAAAATAAAGACAAAAAGATGCAAAAATGCAACAAAAGAAATATTTTATCAAGTTTTGTTAAGACTGCATAGTCTGCGGTGTTAGTATTTTACTCGATCGTCAGATGGCACTAGTTCGCGCTGTTGGTAGGATAGTTTGAATCGGATCAAAAAAATTAAAGATGGCGGTTAAAATCAAGTTTATAGTTGAGAGCAAAGAAATGTGTTTTACTGTCAAATTAAAAGATATTTAAACTTATAAATAGTAAGTAAAAACATCATTATTAAAATATCCGATAATATTTGTCTCTTAAACTGAGATGAGAAACTAATTTTGTGAGATTCTACAGCAAGAATGCATGGCGTGCACCCTTCCATTTTGCCGTTTTATGCGCAATTTTATTCACGGAGTAAATACGATTCTCTCCTACTTGTATACTTTCTGCCAATTAAAATATATGACAGAAGCGATCTATATCACATGACAAAGACTGATCTTGCAACTTCCTTTCGTTACCTGAAGTTAATGATATAGCGTATCTACTTCGCGATATATTATTGTCGGTGATTAAGTAAATATAATATTTTTTTTTTCTTGTTTTTTTAAATTATGTCCATTTTTGTATGAATTATATTTACTATTTTTTAAACTTTTCTGCCAATAGATGGTGCTACACGTAAAACGAGCAAATGAATGTAGTCGGAAATTAATTCATATATGGCAATTAAATGAATATATTATGGTGGAATGAACAACATTAAGTTAGGAGAATGTGAGCGTAACTGCCGAGTTTCGTAGAAATTGGTCGAATGGTCTAGGAGTGTTTAGCAAACAAACAAAACCATTTTCATTTATAGATTTAGATTTATAAAAATATACATATATTATTTACAAAAATCAAATGATTAAAACAATTTTTTGAGGTCACTGTAGGAATTATGTACAGATTATAATTTATACCCGTTAATTTATATCACAGTAAAGTCGAGGTACTCTTCCTTGAGCGATAAAATACTTCTTCAACTCTCGCCAACTGGAAAAAAGATGAGAGAAATATTTTAAGACATTAAAATTCGTCACGAACAATTTTCACAAAGAGTTAAGAAAATATATAAAATGATTATTATAATAATCATTTATATTTTAGATAGATATTTTAGAATGAACGGCGATTGTATTGTTTTTTCTCTTCGGGAAATTATATTTATGAATGTTTATCCTTATTTTACTTAGAAAATATATTAATACCGACTCGTAATAATTTTAAATAAACGTTAATATCGGCTGAATAAATTATTAATTACCTGTTTGCACATTAAGACATACCGTCCTCGTATGTCTCAACATATTTCCGCTCTGAGAGAAACCTCTGTTGCATTTAGTGCATTTATACGGTTTCTCTCGCGTATGAGTCCTTTCATGTTTCTTTAATGTCGAAGGATCAGAAAAACTTCTATTGCACCTAGTACATATATGAGGCTTCACTTTTAAATGAATCTTTCTGTGATTGTCTAATGCCGATTTTTGTACAAAGTTTTTCTGGCATGTTAAACAACGATACCTGCCACTACTCTTAATTTTTTCCCTCCTTAGATGACTGTTGAGTTTTTTCGCATCTTTAAACGCTTTCTTGCAGCAGTGACAGGATATCTGATACATATCTGGAAAAAGTTTTTAAACCATGAATTTAAAAAAATATTTAAAATAATTATTGTATTTTCTTGTTTATACCAAATTCACAAACACACACAAGCGATAGATGGCTTTTATATTATTAATATTTGTAAATTAATCTGTTTTGCGATAGGAACAACAAATAAAGTTTTATAGACAAAGATTTAAAAAAATAAATAAAATAGGTAACATTTAACATATGTAAATAAACTAAGTATTAACACCAATTAATTGATTAAAATTTGTAGCTAGGTAACACATGTAAGAGAGTGGAATCAAAGGAAATTATTATAGGTCTACGTAATTAATATAGCGATAGCAACGAAGATGCTCATTAAGTTTAAAAATATGTAATTAGCTATATTTAGAAATATGCTGAAGTAGTCTAAAGGAAAATATGATTTTAATTTTAATTGCATTTAATATATAAGCATAATTTTTGTGTATAATTTCACACAAGTCTCTTGTAATTAGAAATTCGAAGAATAAAAATGATAAGTTCATTTTAAAGTTTTAACAGGAAATGAACTTCGGGATTATAAATAAACGAATCTGTTTGTTGTAATCATCGCACACTAATTATTTTATGAGAGAAAAATCTCAAAAAATATTATCCGATAACTTCTACAGAAAAGTATTTGTTTTGATAAAACGAATTATCCATAACAAAGCAATATTTGAATCATTCATTTGTCGTATAAAGCAAACTATGACCTAACTGTTCAATTAGTGACAATCTTGACATAACTTACGTTTCTACAAAATATATAAAATTTTAACTATAAAGTTTACAACATATAAGTTATTAAAAGTATAGTTTCACCAAAATCAAACGTGAAGTGAGGAGACATAAAAATAAGTAAATTTCTAATATTGACATCATTCGGCGTCAGAAAATTCAACTCGTCCTCGCATTCTTACGTTTTGCCTCGCAAACTGTAATGATATACAGTATTAACGTAAAAACACGTAAACAGATAATAAAAATATCTTCTTTACTCGCCATGTCCAATCACCAGGAACAAACTATTCGCCACAGCAGCGACGACCTTTCTTTAGAGGCTACGCCTCTGCCAAATTATGTAAAACAGTCTAAAATGTCCACAGGTGACAATCCCTTCACAATTAAAAATATAAGATTTCTTTGTGAAGGGAGAGATTTCTTATATTTTTAATTGTGAAGGGGTTGTCACCTGTGGACATTTTAGACTGTTTTACATAATTTGGCAGAGGCGTAGCCTCTAAAGAAAGGTCGTCTCTGCTGTGGAGAATAGTTTGTTCCTGGTGATTGGACATGGTGAGTAAAGAAGATATTTTTATTATCTGTTTACGTGTTTTTACGTTAATACTGTATTTCCGCCAGCCCTATTTCACAAAAAAATGTAATGATATACAGTTTGCATACAAGTTTGATTCATATAACTACAAAGGTTATCTTACATAAGGGTTTATCACACCGAGTGATCAATCTAACACATTTTAAAAATTCTTTAAATTCTATAGTACAAGAATTAAGAATTTTTAAAATGTGTTAGATTGCTCACTTGGTGTGATAAACCCTTACGATAACCTTTGTAAATATAAATCAAATGCTATAATAAAACAAACTAAAACGAAACCATATAAAGAGTTTGGTTATTTCAGCCTATCATTGTCACGTTTATCGCGATACTCGAATGGCACAAATTCAATGGCCGAGTAGACAGGAATTGAAAATATATCTTAAATTTTCCAGATATAATATTTTCTACTGTTAACTCTAAGAAATTACTATTCACAGCTGAATATAAAACGGTAATCTGCCAACAATCAAATTTCGCAAAGTACGGACCAAATATTTAAACTCGGCATCCTCCAAACCACTTAATCATATTTTATGCTGCCCTGTAACCTTATATTACATAATTTTCCTATTTGAATACCACCATACTGGTCCGATAGAAAGAAGGAACTGTTGCAGAAGGGGGTCGAAGAAATTCGACCAAAAGTAGTCGTTGACCTCCTCCAGGAAGAGATGATAGTCAACGACTACTAATTAATTAATAGCTGTCTACTATAAATATTTAAAAAGTGATTCGTATTAGACAGGTTGTGATGGCCCCGCATGTGATCGAAATTGCTAACCTTAACGTCCGAGACTTCGTATTAAACTTGTTTAAATAAAAAGAAATCTTGTAAAATGCTAGAATAATTGCTTTTATGTGATAAAAAAAAGTGTTTAAATTTTGGCAACGTATTGTATAAACTACGTGGAAAGTATATTCTCCTAAATATTGCGTTTATAGAAGAATTATTGGGCTACAATTTGAAGAAAAAAATTTGTAGACCTATAAATTCCGACTGTTGTCCGTCTGACTGTTTTTTTGTCTGTCCTTCCTTAACCTCGAGAAAGGAGTTAGATAAATGAAAGTCGAGACCAGATGTGGAAGCTTGGAGGGATATTACTTATGTAACACTTAATGTAAAAACAACAAACATTCTAAAATATATAAATTCAATAATAACAAACATTCTATCCCAGATATATACACTATATATATATTATATTATATTTAAATAGTTAAGAACCATCTTCTAATGCAATGAAATATTTTAACGTTTTCAGACATGGCTAAATTTTATAGCCCAGATTAACTATATACGAACTTCCGGTTTGGAACGGAGTTAGATACATAATCGGCACGACTCTATCGCTAACGGGAAAAGTATGATGTACAGGGGCAAAACACTACTACACGCAGGCAAGTGTTATGCCTGTCCAATGGCGCATCTATTTCTTGATATATTATTGTCGGAGTAATTCAGTGAATATAATATGTATATTTTAAAAATTATATCCTTTTTTTTGTAAGAGTTGTATTTATTCTGTTATTTTTTTGCTAATAGGTGGGACGCTACGTGTAAAGCCAGCAATCAAATAGAAGAGAAATTAATAGATATATAGAAATCAAATCGATAATTTGGAGTGGGATGTACGACATTATCTATGTTGGAAGTATTTGAACGTAACTGCCGAGTTTCGTAGCAATTGGCCGAACGGCCTAGAAACGGTTTTATCGCTGATGCAGATTTTGAAATGTAAATGATATAAGGCTGAAATAAAGATAATATCAATGAATTTCGTTTTCTCAAAATAATTTCAGAGTACAATCGATGATATATATATAGACCTATATGTTACGACTAAGCACGTAAATGGGATAAAGCTAGGGTCATTGGCTAATGCTAGATTTATCGAATCCGCTCGGTTAAAGCAAGTAACAGTATATTCATTTAAACTTGATGCGTATGAAGCGGCTACTACATTATCAAAGTTGTTCTAGACTCATTACAATTGATGTAAACTGCTGGACAATTAACATCTTTCCAACGTAAATTGCCAATGGCATCAAGACGCCTCACAATCTCATTGAAAAGTAAATTTCGCAGACAGTTGATATTTTATATTCGTACAAACATTATACCAAACGAACTTAAAAACTAATATACTTTGATCTAATATATTTATTTGATTAAATAAAGGAATTTGAAATATTATACATTTTAGTCTAAAGATAAAATTCAAAAAAAGCTTGTATTTTAAAATTTAAATTTGAGAACTAATTATTTTAAATACGAATGATAGAAAATTTCAGTTTCTAATTTTTTCGTATTAATTCCGTAGCTTTGAGATTATTAATAATTTGAAATAAGAAATGTATTTAGCACATTCTTCCTGCTTTGACTAAATTATAATTTCATTTATTTACTTTGTTTTATTATTATTTAACGTATATCAAACAAATGACTTACCTTGCACAGTAATATTTTCTTTGGATTCTTCCTCTGTACAGTAATCGCGATAACGTTTCTTGATTGGCAAGGAGTGATACGGTAAAATATTTTGAATGGTATTTTTATTAATATTTTCAGCCTCGGATGATGCGAGCGTCGTATCCATGAATGATTCCTCTCTGGACGAAGTTAGATCCAGAGGTTGTTCCTGGACTGCCTTTTTCACCGATTCGATAGACTGCTCTAACATACTTCGAATTGGCAATTGATAGGTTATCAAGGGCCGAGGTGACAAGTAATTAAAATTACGCCTGAAAGTTAGTATTCGTATAAAAAGTTGTTGTATAAAATAATTATTTATGTATTCTATTTTTGATGATAATTATCTATAACTAAAAGTAATTTTATTGTGTTATATAAATACAATTTTTATGCGTAATATGTATGTATTCATATAACTTAAACCTAGTTAATATATAATCATTCAGTTTAGCTTACGTGAAAACAAAAACGAAATTAACAAGCAAAATATTTGTTAATTTCATTATAGACAAATGGAATCTCTAATCTATTAGATTTGTTTTTAAATTATTTCTTTTGTTTCTATAAAATTATTACTAATTCGAAAATTCAATTTTCGCCTTTATTTCAAGAAAGTAAGGAAATGATCTTGTCGAATTCTCTCTAATTCGAAAATTATTTAAAATTATTTCTGATAAGCTTCAAGATTATGAAATTATTATAGCAAATACATAATTTAAGTACGTTAACTCTGTTTTTTTCTGGATAAATAATAATAATTTTTCAAATAATGATTCATTGTCAATCTTCAAATTCATACTAAAGATAAGATGATACTAGAACTCGAAATTTTAATATAAAGAAATCTATATTAGAAAGCAGATACGGTTATTCGTTAAATATAAAATTCTGGAACAGAATGGCTTACGTCTGATCACATATAACAAAAGTTTTGTCTAAAGTAAAAAACGAAAGCACGTGCTTTGTTAAATTATCTGACACGTGACAGAGACTTTAGTTTCTATTTCTATAGAGCAGATGGTTTGTTCATTTCGGTTCATTAATTTTTAGGTATTCAAAATATCAAATATTCGATACCGGGCATACTTATACATTAGTTTACGTTTAGCCTATATTATTAGACAAATGTTTTCCACGGTATTAACTATAATAACGCAAAAAAAATTTTCAGTTATTTTAACGTACAAATCAAATGACATTATTTTCATACAAAAGTAGGAATATATACCATGAATTTTGAAACCCTTCACTTGCTGGAATCAGTGTACATAACCGTGGAATTGGCACTGTGGTAACAAGATAAAAACCGCCTTGCGCATACATAATTTTATATTCTACAGAAAGAAAAATATTATGTCGATCAGTTTTTAACGTAAATAAAAATATTTATTAAATTCTATTACTATAGTTTATAAAAAAAAATCTTCGAAATAAATCGAAATTCTGTTCAATACTTTGAATATAAAGTAAACTTCGCTGGCAATTTTTATTTAGACTCAAGACAAGTTTCTAGTTAGAAAAGAAGTATTTTTCTTCAATTTGTTCTAAAATAAAGCATTCCCTTAGCTTGTTATATTATTTTAATTATAAACAATACAATTTTCTAAAAGATATTTACGATTATTTTATTATGTTAAAAAAATAAACCTTAAGCACCCCCCATATTTTAGTGCAATAAAGTAAGACAATGGTTACTACTCTATTAATGTTATTAAATTTAATATTAATATTCTTATTACCTTTTATCAAAAGTACATTTTAAATATAGAATTTGTAATTTGTTATAACTAAATACTTGCTTTTAATTAAGTTATAAGTATACTTATAATAATAAATGCATTCAAACATACCTGAGTACTTCGTTGCAAGGAACTCTCTTGAGAAAAATGAGAAATAATCCTACTGAAGTGTCAGCCTATTTTAAATACTATCGCTGAAGTCACGTGAACTTGACCCATTGTACCTACTCAATCAACATTTTTGTGACTAATGTTGATTCGTTGCTTAATTAAGCCTTTCAAAGAATCGACCGTTAACACACAGGCTTACACTTATTTAAAAATAATTGAATTTGGACATTAACTGCTCGATTGCCTTCTGTTCTATTAAAGAATTTGTGTTAATAACAGAGAGACAATATAATGTTGCATATTTTCAATTTTCCAAAGTTATCCGTTATTACTTAGATTGTTTATTCTTTAAAAATTTTAAAATAACGAAGTATTCATCAAATATTTATGATTTTTATTTTTATGCCTATTTACATCAGAAAACATTATTACTTGATTGATGTATTTGATTTTTGAATTTGTATAAAACTTAAATATTTAACTTAATTATTTCCTCTTATAAAAGAAATTTAAAAAAATAAATTAGAGAGGGACTTATACATGTCGAGTTCGTGGGTATAATAATGCCTGAATTATTCTAGAAATACATAGTTTTAAATTTCGTAATTTTAATTTTGTACGTAACAAAATATTGTTCATTTAATATATTTGATCAGCCAAAATTTTTATTCGCTTTGTGAAAGCCATAAATGTTACTAGACATATTAATGATTCCATCTTAATTTTATTATTTATGTAACATATAATCGTCATTGTTATATTATTTCATACTTTTAGATATTTCACTGTTTCGAGTGAGATATTCAACTACAAATAAGACATGGACAATTCACTCATAGTACTAAATATTACGTGTTGCTTCTTTATTCTTGAATTTTCATGTTTATTGCACGTTTTGAATTGAGCAGCTTTAGCCTGTATGACTATATTAACCATCGTTCCAAAGAATTAGGCTATACCAACTAGCCAATATGCAACACCCTTTTCTTTCCTTTTTTATACATAAATTAAAAAAATTGCATAAAGTTTTGCTTTATGAAGTAAAATTATAAAAGTATCGAAAAAACAACATAAGACATTTTTTCAGGAACAATATTCTTTTAAGATGTGTTAACAAAAAAGCTATTTGTGTAGGCTTCGAATAATAAAAACAATACTTAAGTTGTTTTTTACTATGATCTTTTGATACCTGTTTAAGTCATGATGAATCAAGAAATTTAAGCTAACTTTCCAAATTTATTTTTCAGACGTAAATGAAAGGCCAAGTTTGCTTAAATTCTGATATTCAAACAGAATATCTGCTTTCACCTACACACTATTAAGGATATTATTTTCGAAAAATATGGATTTATCTAAAATTCCTTTGCGAAAATGTAATTTAAGTATTGTAGCAAACGAACGAACTATAAGCCTCTAGCAAAAATAATTAATAAATTAATATAAAATCGATTTAATAAAAAGCAGAAATGTAATACCGTGTTATATACTATAGATGTTGATTATCAGTCGTATAACTTATGCCGAATAATCGATAAAATATTGGATTCAGTTATTGCAATTTAGGCATAATACTATAAATTAGTTGGATTCGAATTGCTTGTAGTTGATTTTAACCAAATTTCGGTAATCTATCTTTCAATAACCGATGCATTCGTATACGCAAATTGTTATTTTCTTTATCCATTTGTTACTGTAAATCACACGATGACAGAGAAAGATGACTTGCGTAATTAGCTAGCTTAAGGCTATTATTGTCTACATACTTTCTTTTGAACATATCAAGACTTGTATGTATAAAAGTATTTTGTTTTTCACAAATAAAAGAAGTGTGAAGAGAACGTACTGTATGTTAAGTTTATATGAAATATCACAATAAATTATTTTTGTACAAGCATTATTTGATATCAAACATTAATATGCATTTCGATTTTCAAACCATTTAAGTGGAAAAATGTTAAATTTTTCGTTTTAGACAAACACAAAAAAACAGATAATTCTTATTGATCTTCAACTTTTACTTTATAACTAATTAATGGTCTAAATAATTTAAGCGCGGAAACAAAGTAGATTGATAGTTATATTTATACAAAATAAACGTTAAATACAATCGAACATTACTTCTATGGATACTATGGATACTTCTATGGAAATTATTGAAATTAGGAAGGATTTCCGAAAATTAGAAAATTTAGTTATTTGTCTTATATTGATATATCTCCAACTACTTTGCATTAATTCTTCAATAAACAAAAACACAATCGATTAATTTAGCCCCACTTGATAATGTGTTAAAGGTTAATCCTTCGAAAGGCTTGACTAAAGCGTGAATCGACATGACTCAGAACTGGCTGCCTTGTTAGAACAATAATTTGAATCACATGACATTAGTGATCTCATTTTGGTCGGACCAATATTAAGAATTCATAGTCCTTTTTCCCCTATTTCCTTCATATTTTAATTTTGTTTTTATATTGGTCACGTAGATCTTGTTTATAAATAGGACTTATTATACTGGTGTAGTTTCTAACTAGCAAAGAGAGGAAGTCTTTAATTATTACGCCTTTGTGTTTTTCTATCTTAATTTAAATTTAATTTGTATACTAGTACTTTTCATATATTAACAGGACTTATTATACTGGAAAATATGGATGCAGATATTTAGTTTTACAGATCAAAAATAATGTTCTTTATTTAGTTCACAGGTAAACTAAATAAAGAACATTATTTTTGATTTGTAAGACTAAATATCTGCATCCATATTTTCCAGTATAATAAGTCCTGTTAATATATAAAAGATACTAGTATATAAATTAAATTTAAATTAAGAGGAAGTCTTTCTTTGCTAGGTTTATTTAGACAATATAAAAACAAAATTAAGAATTCTTTTTACCTGTTACAACTGCGTTTATCAACGAAGTATTTGCATTGCTCTAATGCAAATTCTGTATTTTGAAAGTATCAACCACTTGCCCATCGAAAACAAAAAAAAAAAAAAAAACGAAGTCATTCTTTGGTAAACTTTGAAATCGTGTGTGGCACCATCTGTTTTAAAATAAAATCTCATATTATTATTTATTATAAATGACAAAAAGCTTAATTCTGAGTGTAGGGATGAGTTTTATTTTAAAAAAAATTGTAAATGCTAATAATCAGTAAAAATTTCGTTAAGTTCGATTCCATTCCAGATCTTGAAAGTGATCCCTGTGCTCCTGATGTTTAGCTGCCAAAATTTAATATCAATCCCCAATAGAGAAACCTCCTTGCAAATTTCAAAAATTTTTTACAGATGGCACAAGAGTTATTTAGCCTCGAAGTGAGTGAAAAATCTCGTGCCTCCCTCTCACACAAACATCCATAGTCCATACATACAGAAAGAAAACCCAATTTTTTCATTTCTCGATGTTTTATTGGCCCGAGTCGAAAGGTGTAAAAATTTTAGGGAATTTAAATTAAACTAGTTAAGTAACGCTTTATCAGCGTGTAGTCTGAACGAAGCTACTTTCTAGATCAGTGGTTCTTAATCTTTTTCTACTCGCGGCTAACTAAATATTTCATACTTTTTTGTGATCCCCATTTTTTCAATAATAATTTATATTTGTTTAATTATCTATAATAAATTGATTTTTTTTATTATTACTTTATTTTTTATATAATAAATGTAAATCATAACTTTATTATTTCATTATCTATTTAAATAACATTCAAACTTCACAATTAAACACGAAAACTCATTAATTTTTATCAAAAAATAAGAAACATGTCGATAAATCGATCCAAAGTCGATGCTAAAACTAAACTAAAACACCCACAACTTGTGGTAAAGATTTTGCATATCTTTTGCAAAAATATTTAAATTTTTAAAGTCTACTACTAAGCCAACTATTTTTCTAATTATTTTTAAAATTCCAAGCATTAATAGTTTCTTAAACTGCTTTGGAATAAAAGAAGTAAATACTGAGGTGTAAGTAGCATATTTGCATTTATTTCTTCTGTACTAACAAAGTTGTATGTAGGAAGAAATAAGAAATAAATAAATAGGAAAACTTTATCTTCCTTATTTCATTTTTAAATACGATATTCAGTTATACATAAATTTTCTTTTTATTATATTCTGAAGGAAATTTTGCATAATTTGGCGGCCCCCGGCAAACTTCTTATGGACGCCAGGGGACCGCGGCCCCCTGTTAAGACTGTTCTAGATTATGAGGGAATAAAGAAACAAAGAATCATTCGTTCTCAACAATATATTTGATTTCTAATGGATCATTTAAAGGTACATATATAAGGTCAGAATAAGCCATTAATTAATTGCTATGCCAACGTCTCATGAAATTCTATCACTATGGTCCTTGGACTTACAGATTGACTCGTAGCGATTTTTATTGTAACTCTTTAAAAATACTGAGTCAGTTATTTTTTTCACTCGACTCAATGTAACATAGGTAAGACCGATAGCTGTCTCTTTTTTCCCTATATCTATTTTGATTTTTGGAAGAGTTAATCCCTGTGATTTATGTATAGTCATCGAGTATGCTAAGGTAAGGGGAAACTGTCTACGAGATCGCAATATACTGCCATAACACGCTCTTCGAACGATGGCAGTATATTGCGATCTTGGAAACAGATTACCATAGATGAAAGGTCCCCGATAGCTATAGAATTCCACTAAAATAAACAGAGGAAGAGCTGGAGGGCGAGCATTAGGAGCATATATAATGTAGCGTGTAGTTCCTAGTGAACCATTGACGAAACTTTCTTGCACCCATAAGTTGACTCTCAGCATGATTCTGGCATTAACTGACAGATTCAAATACTTGGGGAGACCAAGAGCTGAGTCATCTTTGGACGAAGGCGGGCAATATCTGGAGTGTTTTCAGATGCTATATAACCAAGAGGGCATCCAGTTGACTGCAAGTAGTTTTCGTTGCTTGGTTTAACTTGCTCGTTTGTTGGATATAGCTCTACTGCCGTTTGGAACTGATCAAGTTCATCTCTGGATAAATAGGCTCGATTTCTTGTCGTCAGAATGTTCAGATCTGTATCAGAGAAATCACCCGAAGCTAGATGTTGTAAGATATCTGTGAAGGAACTATCTGCGCTATTTTGTCTATGAGAATTACTAAGTTCAATGAAGTTCTCAAAAGAATCAAATGCGAATGTTGGACATTACATTGTAAAAAACACTCGAGTAGAGAGGAGTATCTTTAATAGGAGGAAGCTGATGAAAATCACCAATCGGCTCATCTTTCTCGGGGTTTATCTCCCTCAGTCTTCTCTCGATCATGTAAAGCATTCTTGCACCAACCATTGACATTTCATCGATGATGACGAATTTGAGCGACTTCATCTCAATCTGGAATTTCTGCGCAGCTTCCCCATTTATAGATCGAAATTTCGTACTAACGATAGGAAGACGAAGGAGAGAATGGATCGTAAAGCCATCAATATTGATCGCTGCTGCTCCACGTTTTAAAAAGAAAACTTTTTAAACTTATTATTCTATAAAGATTCTTTATATTTGTTGTTGTGTATCTAGTTAGCAATAACATTTACCTTTCAAAATTATCGTTTTAATGCTTGTCATATTTTCCGACCACTAGATGACGCTTCTACACGTGCGTGCAGGAAACGACTAACAATTGACTTCGTGCATTACTTGTCAACATTATAACTCTAGAATGAGTTGTCCGATCTTGATGAAATTTTCTAAGACGATTCATCATCACTCAAGAATGAACTGAGTAAAACGTCAACTCTCAAAAATGAGCCATACTGAAGAAAAACGCGATCTTCGTTTTGACCACTATCTCCAGTTCTACAAAAATGAATCATTTTTGAGAGTTGAAATTTTAATCAGGTTATTCTTGAGTGGTGATGAGTCGTCTTAGAAAATTTTATGAACATTGGTCAACTCATTCTAGAGTTACAATGTTGTCAAGGAATGCATAAAGTCAAGTATTAGTGATTACTTCGTTCCGACAATTAGGACCACATAGTCTCTATCAGCAGGCTCCTCGATATAATGGGCAATGGTCACAAATAAATCATGTTTTTTACGCAGTTTCGGAAATGTATTATGGGACGTATTCAATTTTACAATTAAAATACATGAAAGGAAGAAAAAACGTCTTTAAACATGAGGTTAATTATCTACATATATAATCGAGACGAGTTGATAATAATAATAATAATCAGCGCAGAGCCCAAACGGTTAGGAGTTGAAAGTTAAAATTTGGTACACAGTTAGGGTACGTCACGAGAACGCACACTAAGAAGGAATTTTTCAAAATTCTTCCCCACGGGAAAGAGAAATAGGAATAAGCATTAACACTTCCATCAACAATGAAAGTGTTACGTAACAATGAAAGTGTTAAGTAACAATGGAATTGTTAAGAGAAAGCGACGTGCAAGACGCAGATGCAGTTTTTTTTTCGTTCTTGCAGGAAATCGAACATATTTTTAGACCCATCTAGAAATTCTTTAATTCTGTCTGGAAACAGGGGATCCCAATTCTTGCATTCTGTGAAAACGAGTAAGGTTGACTATAATGTAATAATCTTAATCTTCACTATCGTTAATTTTGCCCGAGCACGGCCGGGCCCACCCGCTAGTATCAAGTATTTGTAATTATTTGTAACAAATGTGATAAATTAAGTGTTATATTATTTGTCTATGCTTTCGATTGTTTTGACTAAAAATGGCTGCCAAAGTGAATTATAAAGTTATAGTATTTCTCTTATATCGACCTGTATTTAAATAGATTTGTTAACATATTCAAATTAATATCGAATTTACTTCTAATTACAATTTTTTAATTTAAAAAAAATTGTCTTAAATTGTCTCGTTTATATTACTTTACAACTTAGCAATTAGTTTCTTTGTTCAAAGGTTTCCAATCACCCTCATACAAATGCATTGAAGTCATTAACAGAATTCGTACAAAAGCGATTCCAAGAGGTTTCGTTTGATCTAAGTCTTCGCAGGATAATTAGTTTCGAGTGAAGCGAGTGACAACACGAATATGTTGAAAATAACACGTGTTACGAACCTATTTACTGTGACCCTTCTCTAGAAATTCGTGTCACGTCACGCAAAACATTGCTTTTGACAAATTTAGCATTTAGGAAAAAGTTTTTGTGTAGATGCATCATTCTATACATCCAGAAAAAACGATGTAAAAATATATATAATTAAGAGCATGCAATTTCACTGCTTATCAAATAACTTTACTTTTTTATTGTGTATTCGATAATCGCAATAAATTTGTACAATTTGTTTCATATTAATCAAAAATAAAAGGGAAAAGCAACTAAATAATAATTTTACTAAAGGGAGTAAAAACAAAAAATATTTTAGCGTTCTGCCATAATATGCTTTATTCAAGAGAATTTACTCATGCACAGCATCTTCTTAAAACAAACGCCAAATACAACTCTCAATGACGATCCTTTGCTAACGAAACAGCAAAGACGTTTATAAACTGCCAATAAACACAAGTTGTGGTGTGAATGAGTTAAGAGTTGTGTTATTTCTTTTTGCGCAATAAAACTTTACAATTTGTGTTACGTATATCTGTATTTATAATTATTAAATTTATCATGAGATGGCGGTTTAACTGCCGACTTTTAAGAGCCTATGTATATATATATAGAGAGAGTAAGCCAATGACACTTTACAGCCATTTTTAGTCTAAACAATCAAAATTGCTTCAGCGTAGACTCCGTAATTCTATTTAACTAATCATAGTGTAAGAAAAAGTTTCAAATATTTCTACGAATGTTTATCGTAAATTAATTTATTTTAATTTATTTAGAATTTTCTAAATTTTAATTTTTGGACAACGTTAACAAGATAATCCACTTTAATCATCGAAATCGAAAAAATATTTGAATGTCGTGAGTGGCATGAAAAAACTAGTTAGATTAATCTTTAACCTATTCGATATTGCATATAACCGTAGTAATAAAAACTAATTTTCGTGAAATTTTTTACCGTCAAAAATGTCAATAGTGACCGATAGATTACGATTTGCGTGATCTTTCAAAACTTCAGCAATTAGGGAATAAATTAAAAGTTAATTTGCAAATCAGATTTCTTTTCCAAATTTCACTTAAAAACCTGTACAATATATTAGTTATTTTGTTTCTGTTAACATTTTTCTGGTAGACGAGATATGTTTTCTTTTATTTCGCTAAGACTTTTAATTATAATTTTCGTTTTTTATTCTCATAAATCTAACATTGATATCTGATATATTTCTTACTTTTTCAAGAGTATCAAAGTTACAAAAATAGAAAGCAATATCAGACAATTCATCCGTCGTAGATACTGGCTAAAATTAATAATAAGTCCAGTGACAGTGGAGAAAAAGATGAAGACTTTTTATTAGGAATAAAATTTTTCTTTCTATGATGGAAAAAATAGCTTAGTTAATTTTCCTTGAAACTATAAACATTTTATTATATTTAAACACAAACTCAGAGTTTCATTTAAAAATTATGTAAATATGGACATGTTTTTTAAAAAGTTTTTTGCAGAAAATATACATTTTAAATTTATTTTATAGTGTTGCTTTTACATCAGCTTTTTTCGTTTTTATAAATAGAAAAATGGCTTGGAAGAAATATGAAATTAACTCTGTTTCAATTTCTTGCACGATATTTTTTTTCCAGGAAGAATTTAGAAGTGATTTTCGGGACTGATTGCTAAACACAGTCATTTTATTTCATTTCATTTAATATCTGAAGATACTCATTTGTATGTAAATAACTTTAATATATCTATATCTCAGCGTTATAAAAGTATGTGATTATAATTTCTACCGCATTAACCACGAAAGTTAAATTATATATTCTTGCTTAATGGAGCATATGTTCATTTAACTTTCTGTGAACAAGACCTCTGTCGTTCTTTGTTAGGATGTTTCCACTACATTAAACTTTCACAGTGAATTTACAGTCGAAAATTATAAAATGGAACACATTTCACTTGTATTTTGTAGAACTGTTTGCTAAGTCATTGAAAACTTTTTGTGTCAAGTCAGAACATCATGCTACTATAAAATACTACGGAGGTTGATTAAGCAATTGAAAAAAGTTAATAGTTTAAAACTATTTATTGTTTGCCTGTTATCTTCGTTGTTTACACATCATCTACGAAAAAGCTCACAATTTCTATTCTTTTACTTTCCTGGCTATTATTTGAGATTATTGAAATTAAATTATCAGACTGTAGACAACCAAACTTGTTTGTAGTCATATATCGGCTTAAATGTCTTATAAATAGGTACATTCTGTATAAGTTTAAGAACTGTACCGGCTGCTTTTTAATATCATTTTTACGTAGAGTAAAACCTCTCTGTATAGAACTGCGTTAACTCGAAGCTGTGTACACGTCCCGGGCGCTTTGTAAAAGGTTTTCCGAGTAATACATCTACTTTAGTCGAATTTATCTACACGTTTAACTCGAACTTTTTTCCGTGTACCCTGACAGGTCCGCGATCTTCATTCTCTCTTATATCGGCGTTCTAATTCAGAATTGATTACGCAAAAGCTTTATGAATTGTATAAAATTTTGTAATTATTCTGTGAACAAACTGTCGAGAAACGGTCTGATAAGGGGAAATTTACCGGCAAGGAAATATTTGAAAAAATCTAATATTAAACTCGGGAGTTTTTACCTCTTGAACTTCCACTTAACGAGGTTTTACCGTATAAATCTATGTCTGTTAATGATTTTTTGGCATTGTTATATTAGAAGACAAAGTATAAGAACGAGATTTGTGCCAAAAACACATTTACAACAGATACATATTGACCGATTTTCTCCGTTTAATAAATAATTCCAGCAACGAGTTACTTAACTTTCCGGCATCTGTTATTTTATTTAAAATAGCTTTTTATATTTTTATCATAACTATTATAAAATAACAAAAAGCTTAATTTTGAGGGTGAAAATAAGTTTTATTTAAAAAATTATAATCGTTAATAACGAGTAAAATTGTCATTAAGTCTGACTTTAATGTATAAACGTGGGGTGCGCATTAAAATCAGGAAAAAATCGACATAATTCAGACTCTTTCGCGCCGTATGCTATTCTGCTCGTCAATCCACGTATATTACGATATTAATAGAGATGGTATACATGACCTTAACTCTCGCGGAAAACGAAGACAAAAAACACAGTTTCTTAAAGAGATACCACGAACGGGAGGCGAAGATAACCTTTCCCCAAATCTTGTGCAATAAGATCGAGTTAACGTTTTCGCTATGAATTGCGAATATTCTGGTTTATTATTATTTTTTATGTAGGATGAGGCCGTTAGGAGTTTTAATTGAATTATATTTTATTGACAGTGTTTGTGTATTTGTTTTATTAAACAAAAGAAATGCACGAATGTTTCCAATAAATAGAATTCATTTAGTTATAAGTTACTGACTTTTTCATTGCGACTAGTTGCTATGCCATTGCATCCAACTAGGTTAAATACGGTAAGTTTAGAATAGTTTAATTATTCAGGAGTAATTATAAATATTTTTATAGTGTTAAGACAAATGAAACTCGACAAGTGGGTAGTTAAGCGTTGAGTTGCTTTCATTCTAACTTACTCGTTAGTGAAACTTATTCAGTCACCCTTTCGTGGTAAGTTCTGTATTGTCATTTATTGAGTCTTAATGACGAAGGACCAGCGAAGAGCTGTGTTTCCATTGATTTTTTTTATTATAAGAAGGGAACGACGATAGAATAAACTAGAAATAGATGGGAAAAGTATATTCTGGAAGCTGAATGAGAAAATTAATTTTATTTGAAAACCTGCTGATTTGGTGTTTTATCATCATATCAAACAAAATAACAACGAGCAAAATTTCGAAAAACAGATTCGAAAAAAACAGTATATATTTTTTGCTAAATCACTATCTCATCCTTTGGAGTGTGTGTTAGTTGGTGGAGTATATAGTTAAGGCATCTACCAGAGCCTGATCTGTTACTTTTGACCGATTATAGATTAGACTTATTATTCAAGCACGTAAAGTATACAAGAAACAAAACTCGTCCGCGGATGTGAAGATTTTCCATGCTACAGTAAACGTGTAAAAATTCTGCAACTAAAAAACAGAACCATTCAATGTATTCACCTGTTTTTACAGCACTTGCACGTAAACCGCACAGATGGCTCTACATTTCAGTTTATACAGTAACTAGCTGACCCGGCCACGCGTTGTTGTGGCTCAAAATGTATCTATTATAAATGTGTAACACTTCCCCCGTGGGGGAAATTTCAAAAAATCCCTTTTTCAGTGTATATTCTGTTGACGTCACCTATTAAAACGCAATTACAAATGCAAAAAACCGCATGTAAAATAGTATAAATAGAAGCCGAGTTCTTCACGGTAAGCCTTAATCCTGTCCCTTTCCCCGCTGGGGAATATCGAAAAATCCCTTTTTAGTGTATATTCTGTTGACGTCACCTATTAAAACGCAATTAAAAACGCAAAAAACCGCATGTAAAATAGTATAAATAGAAGCAGAGTTCTTCACGGTAAGCCTTAATCCCGTCCATCTCCCCCCGTAGGGGGAATTTCGACATGTATATTATATAAAAACACGTGCATATTCAAATGCAACGTTGTTTCAAAATTTCAAAGGAATTGGTAGGAACAAACAAACGTTGTATTTTATTTATATAGATAGGTAGAAAATGATCTGCTTAGGTCCATTCTCACAGAAAAGCATAATGCCTCACAGAAAAGCAAACTTAGGTCGTCGGAAGTTAGCGCCATCTGTTGGACATAAAAGCCTTAATCCATATATAAATATATTTTTGAAAGGGGGAAATGGTGATCTTCACATATGCCAGAAACCTTCGCGGGAATGTATTAAACAACTTCCCAAAGTTTCATGGCAATCGGATAAATGGTGTGGTAATGCATGAAGGACAAACACACACACACACACACACACACACACACACACACACACACACACACACAGACATACATTCGTTTTTATATACATAGATTATAACTTTGCTATAAATCGCCTTTAATGTTGTCTAAGTGTTAATTCCCCTGTGTAAATCGTTATGTTGATTTTTCAATCTACTTTATTTAGCTTTATGGCAAAATATAATTTATTAATGTCAACGTTTCCTTTGCCCCTATTTATAGGGAAGGAATTCTGTTTGTAAAGTCCATTTATTATTTATTACATAATTTGATGCTAAGGATAAAGTTATGCAATATTCAATAAAACAAAAAAGGCAGGCACAGAAGTGGATCGGTGATGATTTGAACTGCTTTTCACTTAGTGCCTTAACTAAGTAGGTGCAAACAGGTGCATGGGCGCAGGGCACAAAAAAAAGACACACTGAAATAAAATATAAAAATTATAAGTATTATATTTTTATTTTGAAATTTTAAATTTTTCATCCATGGGATCTCACAACAGCAAAATTTAAAACTTTAGTTAAAAATTAACCGATCCTTTTGGTTGTATTTGTTCTTTATTTTTATTTTTTCCCTAAAAAAGAAACCAAAAATATCTTGCACAGGACACGAAAAGTTAGTTACGGCACTGCTTTTTACCTATCAAATCAAGACAATCGACGAGATATTTCCTCGTCGATTAAATGCAGATAAATATCAAGATCTACTAAAACTATTTCCTTTTTCTGAGATGAAACGATAAACAAAAAGTTCATTTTCCAGCAGGATAAAGTAGGAACACATTAACCTGTACATTCGGCATCATTACAATAGTCTGGCTTGTCCAGAATAATACTGATGTTTTTCAATGGCTTCAATAGATCTGACCTAAACCTTAGGTTTTTTATAGAATGACTTAATAAGGATATATAATAATGGACGGGATAACATTTAATTGTCAAAGTAATTTTAAGTTTCGAAAAAAGTGTTTATTAAAAGAAATAATTTGAATTTGAAAAATTTATATTAATTTATACACGATATTGTTTTTTTTTCTTTTGCATAAATAAATTTTTTGAGAAGCCAAGCCGTGAACAGGTGATGCACCACTGGCCGTGACAAAGTATGGTGTCTGTAAACAAACTCCTGTAAATTTGAGCAATTATCTTTGAGATTTGTATATAATCATGACGTAAGATACTCTAACACGAAATTGTAGTCGCTTAAAACTTCTAAACGGTAAGTTTGTTGAGATATTGGAAATACTCGGGATAAAACATATCTTTCCTCTTTGCACAACCAGTAATAATTGTAACTTCTATAACATTAGACAGAAGGTTTTTAACGCAAACAGGTGTACCGTTGCTTAAAAATATGAGCACTTAAATTCCTCAGTTACAAGACTGTTCCTTTCACTCAGTCGCATCAATTATTTCACAGTTGAATCTCTGCTCAAATATGCAGTCACTACTTTGGATAAAATGCTTTGTGCTGTTCTTACTTTTACAGAAACCTTTTTTCGAAGAGAGTCATCCAATTATAATCGATATCAAGACTTGCTGCGTCTGTATAATTTTCTTCATCCGAGCGATTTAATGTGTCGTCGTCATCACAGGGAATATACGTTTCACTTGTTGGCTCTTCACTTAGGCTTGTTCTAGAATGCGAGTTATCTCGTACATTTCTGTTTTGATTTCAATTGAACATTGCACTTAGCTTTCTTTTTAGCACGAACTTGAACTTTGAGTTGTCTTTTCACCGGAGTGTCCTTGAGAATTTTGGACGATTACTAAAAAAGAAAATCACAATGCCTGTAGATTAGTGAAAAATCTTACAAATACGAGCATTTATTTATTGTGATATCGTCACAATGCCCGGCTACAATTTTTAATATATATTTTAAATTTATTTAATTTAAAATATGAGCTTTCTACCTTCAAATTAGTAATGCCTTACCCCGTACCTACTACTTTTCCTGTAAGTAACACAGTTATGCCTTCATTTAATTTTTTGATTTAATTTTGAATTAAAATAACGTGACTTCCAGTTTGTATCAGAAGTTCTTAATATTGGCAATCCGACCTCCTGCCCCTAAGCTTTCCATATCTGGTCTTGGATTTCATCTATCTAATTCCGTTTTCGAGATTAAGACAAAACGGACAGACGAACAACAGTGGGAATTTATAGCGCAATTTGAGAAAATTGTAAATTGACCATTTTTGGTCTAGCTTTTAGCAAGGACCTCTTGCCGTACACCTCTTTGTTTCACAAACTTATTCCTAACGTAGTGTTTAGTGGTTTCATCCACTCGGTGACTGGTAGGCCTGCCACACGTTTGGAAACCCTGCTCAGTCCATATACAATTGTACAGGGTTTGCAACTTTAAAAGAGATGGAAACGATAAATGCTTAATCAGGCTGTCGAATCTGGTCTGACTCGAATATGTTGTAGGAATAGTGTCGAAGGCAGAATGCATTTCTGTTATACTAAAAAGAAAATTATACTCCTCGGATGTAAAAGGTCGGAAGAGTATCTGCACCCGTTCAGCTCTGCATTCGTAATTTTGAGATGCTTCGTATAATTGGAACTGCTTGGCACTTAACGTTTCGCCCAACACTTCAGCAATGTTATATGTATTATTTACTATGTTTCAGCATAGACTGAGGATAGGCGGATCATTGATGGAAGATTTTATCGTGTAAACATATTTATGCCAAGAGTCCTTACGATTCTGGCGATAGACCCTTCTTGCCACTGCTTTTGCTCGTTTAAAAGCGATCAGATTAAAAATTAATAAATGCGAACTATAATGGATTGCAGGAAAGTATGGTCAGTTGAAAAGCGAACCCAAGTCTTTAGTTATGTTACTCCACGCGTTACCAAAAAATGACTTAATTCTGTTTTCGATGGGCAAGTCGTTGGTATTTTCTAATGTAGAATTTGCATTGTAACAAATCT